>NW_009215039.1:12948-37585 GCF_000690835.1 Fulmarus glacialis
CGCTTAAGCTCCGAGTATTGCAAATGACATGCAGATTAACTTGAAGCAAGCAATGGCAGCTCTCTGCTGATGGAGGTAAAAGGCAACAAACCTGTCTTTCGCTGATGATTTCCAATAGGTAGAGTGCACGCTTAAAGTACTTCTAGGTTATCGGAATATATTGTGGGATAGATGAACTTCCCCTTACGACAGGGGACAGCATGATGAATGAAGGACTCGCCACTGACGGCTACTAGGACACTTCTTGGATAAACATGCCATTAATCTTCTCACAAAGCACGTCTCTATTGTAGAGCACCGGCCATGTCAGTGTAGGAATACCATCAAAATCCAGGCAGTAAAAGCTCCGAAAGACAGGCAAGCTTTGGTGCTAGCATGGTTTCCACCTTCAACTGCACCCGCCTACTTGGTGAGTTATTGTTATTGTATTTATAAGTAACTCTCCGCAGACAATTTACATCTTAACCAATGCAGCACATTTGCTTCGTGACAGCTTTAGCACCCTGATTACATATAATCTGTTCAGGCCGTAGGGAAGAACTGCTTTTCTTCTTATTCCCTCATCACTCACATGCCCCTCCTGTCTCTCGCCTTCCTCTAAGCAGGCATGCAGGAAGCAGGAGGGGAGGTGACAGGAGGCAGCGCTCACTCCCCTCATCCTTGGCTTGTTAGGGAAAGCATCCTAGATTCATGGCAGGACTTAGAGGAACCACAGGACCCACACAGGATAATCTAACCGCCCTTCGTCCCAGGGGTTTGCCCTCAACCAGCTCCTTCCCTTTTGAAGCTGCCTGGAATGCTCCATTCTTCCCCAGTGCAAGGTCAGTCGCCGAGGAGGTACTTTGTGTGGCAGAGCTCCCAGCAAGAGACACTGTGTCCATCCCAACTATTCCTCATGAGAGATGTGTTTTTCTAGAGCATTACTGTGTGTTCAGGCAGGACATAACCCTTAGCTTTAAAACTGCATTTACAGAGGATGAGGCCTAAGTAGTTTTTACCTAGCCCCTGGGTTCACACCGAGCCAGAGCTCTGGCAGCTCAGGCTCAGCACTGCAGGCATTCAGTAGCCCCATCAGTGTAACAGTGCTGCTAGTATATCACCATTTACTCAGTCCAGGAGTGATTAGCTGTGTAATAGCCCACAACTCCAGGAGTGCCTGTTCTGCAGAAGGCTTAAGATATCCACTTTACAAAATACAGGAAAAATATGAAACAAAACTTAGTATTCTTTCAGGCAGCAAAATGCATATCAAAGATACCTGGATTTAGGCTCTGGAGAAAGCATGACTCTCAGTCTCTGTCCAAATAATTACAGTCTAATAAATTTTAGCACAATTATGTAGATGATAACAAGGGAGATTAGTATGTAAATGCATTTTAAACCACCAGGAAAAGTTTATTTCTTTCTGTCTTGTCACAAGCTGACTTTTGTGTGCGACAAGATCAGAAGTATTTTGGTAATTATTATACATCTATTATATAAGCAGGGAGAATGATCATTGTCAAAACTAGTTTCAATTGTGTGCTAATATATACCGTTATTGGCATTTATGTGCAATTGATTGGTCACAATCTCAGATGATAAAATTATTTTGCTCCTAGACACTATTATGAAGAGGCTCAGCATGTCAGAACAGGTTGGGACAGAGGCTGGTAGGGTATGACCATCAGCAGCTGTGAAATGCAATGCCACCTGCAGCTCAGGAAGTCCTTATAATGCTGATTGCTGAAAAGATGAAGTGTGTTTCAGGGGAAGGATCGTTGTTTTCCTTTGGCATTCATCCCAGTCACTGTCAGAGAAAAGATAGGAGGATAGATGAACTTCTGGCCTGATCCAGTATGGCTGTTTTTATGTTGCAAGGATACTGTTAATTATTCAAGAGCAAAGAAAAAAGTCTTTAGAATAGTATGGCATTAGTGAAAAATGGTAATAGACTCGGACAACTGCACAGGTTTTGACTGAGGTGATGCTGATTTAATAAGTAGTCGAGACCTGATGGAGTTCACTGTCACTCCAAACGCACTTTTAAAATGTGGCTTTAATTTTGGAGTAAGATCTCTCCAGGCTGAGAGCTGTGTGCCGTATCATTTGTTAGCAAAGTGCCATGTGTACTATTAAGTGCATCTGTGAAGAAGTTGATGTGGAAGTGAAAGATGGCAAAGACTTTAAAAGCATTAATGAGTTGGAAACAGGTCAGCAATAGAGTCCTGGCTCGTTAAAGATGTCCTCTTGGTTCAGAATAATTGCCAGTGTAAGTTGGGCTGACATTCCTAGAGCAGTACAGCAGACTCAGATGAACTGCAGAATTAGAAATTAATCACAAAATGTCCACTACCTTCTGCTGCTAGGAGGAGAGTGGGGAAATACCCATTTCTAGCATTACCAGCAAAAATCATAGAATCATAGAATAGTTTGGGTTGGAAGGGACTTCAAAGTCCAACCCCCCCCTGCAATGAGCAGGGACATCTTCAACTAGATCAGATTGCTCGGAGCCTTTTAAAATGTAACCCTCCTCTTTAAGAATTGGTTCATCTATGTAAAATCCAGATTTGTGAAATTATATTGGGCTAGACCCTCCAATAGTGTAAGTCCCAGAGAATTGTCTATATACGGCGAATGAGAATCTGTCCCATTAATCTTATTGCTCTACTAAGAAAGCAGCCATATCATTCTAGACCTTCCCTCAGGCCAAAACTGCCAAGAGAACTCTGAAAAAGGGCCAATTTACAGATAAGCAGGTTTTCATTCAAGCCTGGGGACTGCTTTTGTATTTGTTTGTTTCTCTTAACCTAAAACTAATTTAAGGAATTTTATGTTTTGTATTTTGAATAACTTCTTCTGCAGATAAATTGCTAACATGACCTTTCCCTAAATCCTATTAGTGACCTCTACATTTAAGGGGTAATAGGGTTTCTTCCTATCCGTAAAACAGGAAAAAAATCAAACAATGTGTGCAGAGTCATGAGAAAGAAGATTTCATTAGATGTGTGAAATTCTAAAGATGAAAAATGTGCTGAGATTAGATTTGGACAACAGCACTTAAGTAGTCAAGTCTGCAGAAAACAGAAAAAACCTAAACAACTAAGAAATTATTTGGGCTGGGGGGAACCCACCAACTTTTTGCTAAAAGTCTTCACAGGTCCCCTGGGTTTTACTGTTTCTCTCTAAATTAAGATGTAGGTCATCTTGCATCGCTGAGGTGGAGTATAGCCCATAGATGGTATCTGTTAGGAGCAGTTTTCACTAGAAATTGACCCAGTCGTGCAAATTTATTTGGGTATTTTTCCTGCAAGTAATCCCATCAACATTAGTCCATAGACTCACAGAGCTTCAAGAGACAGGATCGTTAGTACACCTGATTTCATCTCATGTGCATTATAGGAAATTAAATTTTCAGTCACCCGCTGTGTTGAGCCCAACACAGTGTATTTTAAAAAATCATACAGTTCAGGAAGACAGCTTGCCTTCATCTCAAGGTGTTGAGAGGTGGAGAATTCACTGTTTCCCAGAGTTGCCTCTTCTGATTGCTGTTTAGATTCACTGTTTCAAATTGGTGTTTTATTTGCAGTTAAAAATTTTCTGGCTTCCCCTTTCAGTTCTTGAAATGCCTTTTCTGCTGTACTAAGAAGTCTCCCACTGTCTTGCATTTCTTCCCAGTGAAATCCTTGTACGCTGTAATGTAGGCACTTTTTAATCCTCTTATTGGCAAATTGAACATACTGGTACTTGAATTCTTCCTCTAAGGCCCCTCCCTGGCCCTCCCAGGGGTTCTGCTTGCGTCCCTTTCTCAGCTGGTGGCAAGAGCAACATCGCAAGACTCAGTGACTGTAACAGAACTAGCTGCATAATTAAGGAAATTTTCACAGAATCGTGACCAAAGATGGTAAATCGAGGATTTGGCTAAGTAGGTAAAATAGCACTGACTGTGAATTCCTGTTGGATACTATGGGAGCTGGACTGTGCCTTTGCACAGGCATGAAAAGAAGTGTTGTTCAGCACTGGATGCTGCCAAGTAGTTTAGTTAAATTTGCTGCAGTCAGCCAGTCCACATTTGGCATACAAAGAAATTGCACACAACTTGCTGAAATGTAATCACTGAGTCACTTCATTGAGTGCTTAATCTCTAGGAAAGTTAACTTTTTCGGCACAGGGTAGATCACATCAGCAGGATTCTTTCTTATTTATTCCCAGGTGCTGATAATGCCTTCTGCTCCTCTTGCAAGAGAGATTGTGGGCAATGCTGTGGGAGCTGCTTTGATGTCCTATCACGTTGCTTTTACACACACATCAAAAATGCAAAAGCACAGCTTGTTTACTGTAGCTCAACAAAGAGGCAAATACACTTAAATCAAAGAACTTGCCAATACCAACATCTGAGTGTGTAGGCTTCATTATTATACAGATCTTTGGGGGCTTTAAAACATGGTGCCATCTAATGAAATCCTCAGACACTATAAATGGGGCTGTTCCCCTTACTGTACTTGGCAGGAATCTGTTAAATTAGCAGCTCTTCCTTTGGCAGCTGTGCTGGTAGGAGTAAAATGAAAAGGCTGTTCCAGTATTTACTGACCGCACAGCTGCATTCACAGGCAGAGTTACAAAGTCATTTCTTGACATGCCTCCTGTGACAGTCGGGCTCCTGCTCAGTGGTCTAATTTCCTTGGAGCCCTCTTCCCAATGTGTGATGTTCCTTTGAAACATCGCTATTTATTCATTTGACAGTTGCAAAGTCAATGAGAAGAAAGAGAATAAGTGGCTGTAGCTTTGCAAAAATAAGTTGGAAGTGAGAAAGTCAAAGTCCTTGTTGAGTTTTCAATCTTCAGCTCTCTGTTCTAGCCCCAAGAAGTATGGGGTTTCCCCCCATCTGAAGACCCCCAAGATGACTTTATGTATTGGGGTCATGTATTTTAGAGGATCATCTTCTATCCTTCAACATTAATGCTTTTCTGACAAATCAGCAAGGAAATGGGAAGACTCTATAGCCTGTAAGGCAACAGTGGTATTTTTGCTTCAGTCACTTGATTTGACATTTGTTTTTCAGAGACTCTGTCCAAAAAAGCACCCCTGCTCTTCCCCTTGGCCTCTTTTGACTCCAAGTAGAGCTTCTCACCTGTATTTCTGTTTGCTTTCTTTGATACCTCTAAAGCATCACCGTGAAAGTGAGAATAGGCCTAGTGGAGGAGTTTCTTGTCTGTGATTCTGCTTTGGATTTGAAAGGTACTAAAGAAGATTTTCTAAATCCCTTCTTATCTCTGTCACTTCAAGCCACTCTCAATCTAGCAATGCAGAGCACTTGCAATTAAACCCCAGCCAGAATTTCTGATGATCTTCAGTATCCACGGGCATTCACTATTCTGCAAACCTCCTCCAGGCTATTCAGACTAAAACTGAAGCGCTTACATGGAAGAAGATGGGGAGGGAATGAGGTGACTAAGCAGGTGTGACTTACACAACTATACATAATCATAGGAGACCTTTCATCTTGTTCCTCGCTCTTGGGACTTGCGGAGTTTTCACAACCAAAATGGAAGCAAGGGGTTCTAAATATAGTCGAGAAGTTTGCGTATCAGGTTTCTGTTCACCTGCCACTGGACGGTCATTATCTGCTTGCAAAACACTGGCAGCTAAGCTAGCTAATGACTTCTTTTTTTAAGAGAAGAAAAGGAAATCAAGCTACATTTTCTACATTCTTAAATCCTTTTGAGGATTCTATTCTTAGAGTAAGACCCTGATGAAATGCAGAATTTTAAAAGTACTGGCAGTTTAGAAATAGGAAAGCAGTTACAATCTAACAAGTAGCCAGATCGACATGGACAGCTTTGTGCTTACTCAAAACCCTTCCTGCCAGGGAGGCAATAGGGGTTTAAAATGACACTTGTAAGTTGCATGACAAAAAAACCCCATTTTCCTTCATATGGGTGATGGTAGGGTTCTGATCGCAAAGGCCAGTTCTGAAGAAGCAAACACAATTGAATGAGAAATGCTGTGCTTTCCTAGACTTCTTTATACTTTAGAAGGATTAGCTCAGGACACTAACACAAGCATATTTTATATTATTTTGTATTTTGGAAAAACAGCAATACAGAATTCTCTTTTTCTTTTGTCCCCTAGTGAGTGACTATCAATTTTCTTTATAAATTGGTTCCTGAAGCACTTGTTAAGAAGGGCAGCTGCTGCGTGCTGCTGGTGCATCCCTGTGTATCCCAAGGAGAACATGTACAAGCTTATGATGGTACTGAGATAATAATAGTAATGATGGGTCCAAATCACAGAAGGGATGACACTCTGGAGCAGCTGTGCAAGTCAGTGCGAGCTTTGTGCATCTGTTGAGGGCACAGATAGCCCATAGATGATAGGTATGTAAACACAGTATGTGTATCTGTGAGTGCATAAATTCCAAGGGAACTGTCAACAAGAGTGTCAGTGCACCCTTCCTAATAGCCTGCTAATTGTTTGCTGGTTTCTATTGATCTTAAATTGCATAAAGTCAAGATCAATTTCCTGAGTAATGCCTCTGACATTTGTAAGCAGTACCCAATATAATAATTGATCTTAGGTCATCTTGTCTGGGACTGACAACATTGTAAATGTCCGCTGATCAATACATTCCCAAATACTGCTTTAGTGATACTTCTTGGAAGAAGCTGTATTTCTCATAGAAGCTATATGCACTGCAGGAGCTTTTCTGAAAGCGCAGAAAGAAGGGCCCTCTTTTCCTTCTCTGACCCTCACGTGTATCCATCTGGTCCCTGTAGAGTTGTTGCTTTTCCCTAGGCCTGTAAGAAACGCAGCCCCTGTATTTAAGAACTAGGGTCTTTTCAGAAAACAGCTTGGTGGGAATTCTAATGAAGTATTCAAAAAACCACACATTCTGGTTTGGATTAGAAAGTAAATTGCATTACACTTCAGTGTGGGTTACTTGTGGTAATTTTCCGAACCAACTGTCTTTGCATGAATCCCTCTAGGACTTCCTCATCCTCAGCCACCCAGTCAGGTAATGAAGAGAGAGTGATCAGTCACGATTCCTTCTTTAGACCCATTCCCCAACCCCAAGCTGAGAGCACCTGACCTGATTCTCTGCCAATTGTACTTCCTTGAAGGAGCTGAAACATGTATTATTCCTTTCTACTATTGCCAACCCAAAGAGTTGAAAGAAAACAGAAGTCAGGCTCCAAAAATACGTGAGAGAGTTTTAAAATATACATAAATGCCAGAATGATCTTCAGGCATTGTTGGGCACTTCATCATACTTGAATTAGATCATTAAACTTCAGTTTTCTCTACAACCATCAGTGTAAAACCTAGCATTCTCCCCTAGATCCATGCCACAAGGAGGCAAAGCATTAGAGCACCAGTCTATGCAAAACCTTATACAGCAGGGTCTCACAATACAATTGCAAGAGTTGGCATTGGCACTTTTCCATCTTCCGAAGCTTCAGCATCGTCAGCTGCTCAGCAGAGAATATGATTTAAAGCAGAGTTGTTTCTGCCCTTCAGCTCGAGCTTGTCCCCAGCTCTGGCTGGGTTGGTAACGTGGATGAAGGAGAGCGTGCATGTCTGAGGCACCCAAGAGCACTAAGGGAGGATCTAGGCACACTGCTGTCCCAGCCTGCCTCTTCCCCTTGATCTCTGCTTTGGACACAATGGTTTGTTTTTCAACTAATAGGAGAAGTCCAATAAGATCTGCAAATGAAAAAATGACTCCAGCCTGCCCTGTGTGCTGCTATTAATCACAAACTATAGTATAAACTCAATCAGGTGCTGTCCTTGTAGCAGAAAGTTCTTCTGGTTTGAGAGGGAAGCTTTGGGGTGCACTGAGGACAGGATCTTGGCTCTTGGTCTCTACTTGTTTTTTTCAGTCCCCTTTGAAGTTGTTCTGCTTTGTGTCTTTCTTGCAGTAAATATCAAAAACCAGTGTAGGTTTTGGCTGATATCATTAAGATAAGCAATAGGCAGTTGTACGCTGAGCCGCCTCCTGCTCCCTGCGGTCACAAAGTAACCTTAGCAGCAGCCTGTGCTTCACCACCACTGCCTGATTGACTGACTGCTGCTATTCCTTTTAATCCGTTCTGTCATTTGAATAACCTTGCTGAAGCCAACAGATTTAATCATGTCTAGCTTACCTCAGTATACCGCTTGCACTTGTCCTCTTGGGGTCAACACTGTGGAGATTTGGGTCCAGAAAGAATCCCATAATATGGAGGTTGAAATGCCCCATGTGGGAAATGCCCCTACCTGCCCCCAGGTGGAAGGTCCCTGCTGAGAAAAGTCCATAGTGAAAATTTTGCACCAGCTATGAAGGACATGGTAGCAATGCACTGACTCTCTGCTAGCTTCCTGAAGTGGTTAAATAACAGCCATGCGCTCATGATAGGGAGGTAAGACTAAAGTGGATCAAAACATATTGAAATAGCTTGTTTTCCTCAATCTCATGCAAAGAGGGGGAACTCTCAAAGCAGTGGTGATTTGCACATAGACCATGTCCTCTTTAAATGAGAATACCTTTTCTGCTTGCCTTTTTTTCTTTTTTTTTTTTTGAGTCCTAGATGAGGCTGTATTAGGCTTCTGCACGTCCCACACCAGCACCCAGTTACAGAATCAGAGCTTGGCATTCTGATGCTTCATTATGATAGAAGTGTTGCCGCCGTACGTAACAGAAGGCATGAATGCATCAAGAAAGACAAAGCTAACTTACTTGGACTTAAAGACCTACCTCTGGCAAATGCTAGAATGACAGGTATCAGACATACTGCAAAAGCAGTAAGATCCTTTTCTTTTCCCCTTTTCTTCCTTCCTTAAAAGCAAATTAGTTTCAGAAAACAAGGATCATTATAACTCGTCACTGGCCTTCGATTTTGTCTGAACAACCATAACTGCTTGAATTGTTAACAAGGGCTCTGACAAACAGGAATAGCTAAATACATGGAAAATTCCCCCAACAAGAAGTTAATGGATACTAACAATAACTATGAAAAATAGAATGTTTTCTGGTGACACGCTATGTGCAGGGTTGGTTTCTCATTACTACAAGCCAAGTCATGTAGAACTTGCAGTTTGCCCTTTACCGTAATTTATATCCACTAGCGCTCTAAGCAGATTCATAAAAAATGGCAACCAATCCATATCTATCATGTTTTATGTTTGGGTGAAGAATATGGGTATTACTTTTATTAAGTTTCATGAAATACTGCTCTTATATTCAAACTGATAGATGACTCTGCCAAAGATTTTTTTAAGGTGGGTTGGGGGTAGTGTACAGAAGGAGGGGGTGCTAAAGGAGAGAAGGATGTTGGGTACGATTTTTATCTTACTGAGGACAAAGAAGCCATAAACCCTTCTTGCCTTGGGGAAAGTACATGCAAGAGACTTTCTGGTATAGCCAGAGCTATCTATAACAGGACAATATTTTCTGCAAGGCTTCTTAAACACATTTTGCCAAAGCAAATTGATCCTGACAGAAGCCTTCCTGTCACTGCTACGTTCTCTCTTGAGCAGAGCCTGCCAGCTGTGCTGAGATTTGCCAGATTTACAAATCTCTGCTGGGGACTGAACGGGGTCATTGTGGTATTAGATGTCCAAGTATGTGGCTGTACCTCTCTTCCAAAGTGTGTTTACTATCGAATACAGGGACTGCAGATAGTTTATACCTTCCTAATCACTACTTCGAAAATATAACTTTGTCACAGAAGTATTTTCTCCAGGAACAGGTAAAATAAGCTAGAAGGTTTGCTTTTGATTACCTTATTCATCTGGCGTTGTCTTTCCTCATTTAAAAAATTGGGTGTGTACATAGCCAGCACTTAAAAAATCTGCAAGCCCTGGAGAGGATGGTACAGATGCATTACTTGCAAGCTTCCTAAAATAAGGAGTCATAGGGCCGAAAACAGTGCTGATCTCTGTAGTGGTGCCAAGGGATGCACAAGGCTATCAAACCAGTCCACAGAGGAGGAGGAGGGATAGCTGCTGAGGGCACACTCTGCTCCCTTTGTGTCTTCAGTTTTACACCACAGCTTTTCTGAGCAGTGGATTAGAAATTACAGAGCATTGCCCGTTCCCAGACACACAGATACTCAGCCTCTTTCCAAATGCACTCTTACCAAAGCACAAGTTAATGGGCACAGTGTAAGGATCAGTAAGAACACCATTATGAGCAGGGATAGGGAGATGACCCATTCTGGCCTTAAAAATCTGTGACGCCTGCAGAAAGCCCAGTGCAACTAACAGAAGAGCAAACCAGCATTAGACAAGTGGACTCCTGGTTGTCAGTAAAACAACACAGATTAAATAGCAGGAGAGAGGTTCAATTTTCAGCTTGAATCATATTGGCTTAGAGAGGCAGCATACTGTGTAGTAGACTCCTGCAGATTTCCAAGGCCTCTTTTTCGGAATCAACCTGAACATCAGTATGCTCAATTCTTGTCTCTACCTATTGTGTAATTTCACAGACTGTTGCCGTTATTCCCATTTCACACCACAATGTGTGGAAAATTCAGGTCAGTGTCTTACAAAGCGTAGCAGTAATAGGGTTGCTCTATCTACAGTTGTTTAAGGAAATAAGCAAGGCAACATCAGTGAATGTCCTAGCACTGCTGATATTGGGAATGTGCAGAACAGCCCAATATTCACACAAATAAAGCTCAAATTTGTGTTTTCTTCCAAAATACAAGGTGAATAAACAAATCGCTAAGTGTTTTTTCAAAGTCATAAAGCACTATAGTATCTAGCACCCTAATCTGGCAAATGCATGTATGTGTGCTTAACTTGGTTAGTGTTTCAAACTGCTCAGGTGTGTTAGCATTTGGAGTACTTGCCTTAAACTGCAAAGGGGAAAGTGCTTGATAATTATTGAGATTGTAGTGGGAACACACAGTCTTGGGGAAAGCACTTTCTGAATCATTTACACATTGGGTCAGCTTTATTAATTGCTTGAAAGATACATAGTTAATGACAGATGTTCACTGTGTATTTGGGCCATCCTGCAATATCAAAAGGATTCTCGTTATTGAAGGAGATTTAGCTGTGCCTAGTCTCTGCTCTACAGCTTTTTTGAGGGAAGGCTACAGTCAAAAGCAAGTTGTCAAGTATGTTCTTCAAGCTCCCATATACATGTTTCTATGTGTTGCAGGTGTGTGTGTGCACATTTAAAAGGTCTATGCAAAATTTACTCTAGTAGACTTGGGGCCAAGATCAAGTGGAAAGCCTTGCAAATCTTTGAAGGTAATCTTCAAATTTTCTGAAGCACGTAGCATCTACTTTATGAGTATCAGCTGGAGTGAGATTTTTCTCATGTAATTTTTTTTTTTTTTAATAAGAAGATAATTTTCTGCAAGGCATCATTTAAAGAATTGA
Source organism: Fulmarus glacialis (assembly GCF_000690835.1). NCBI lineage: Eukaryota > Metazoa > Chordata > Aves > Procellariiformes > Procellariidae > Fulmarus > Fulmarus glacialis. The sequence goes on from NW_009215039.1 coordinate 24,298, forward strand.
GGGATTTACTAGCTACATGTATTAACTGTGTACTGCTCTGGGATAAAAACATGAGTTTACTTGGAACCAGGATTAAGTAATGGTGCATTGTTCTGCAAGACTAAGACAGAAGTACAAGGCCAGGTCCTCTGAGGCTGGACCACTTGCTCTAAGGAGAGAGTACGTTTCACAGAGTAGGTGGGTGCTCCTTTGGAAAGATAATAGTTGCAAAACCTCCCACAATGCTGCTGGAACTTGCTTTTCCTCATTGCCTTTTAAAGCAACTGTTAGAAGCAGTCCATGGACCAAAGGAGCTAGGCAATTGCTTCTCTCTTTGAAGCAGAGCCCAGAGCTTTCCCCTTCTTTGCTCTCCTGCATGGATGAGGGGTAAGGAGCAGCCCTGTGGGACTGCTGATACAGTTGGCCATGCAAGTCCATGCCAGATCATTTCTTGGGCATCAAGAAATATGACAAGATGAACCACCAGTGGTGATAATACACTGGCGCTTCAGTAGTTTGCTTAATATTCTCTGATTTCCAGGGACTTAGAGCTGTTTCCACAGCTCTTGAAGTCACTGTTTTCTGCGGTACCTTGGCCTCCTTTCTTCTTGCTTGATAGAATTGTTAAACAAGAATCATTGATCCTAAGTCTCTTCGTCACCTCTTGGTTTATGGTTAAGAGTGTTTCCCATGTGCTTCCAAGCCTGAATATGTCCTGTCCCTGGAGGCTGGTTTGGGATGCCTTCCTGAACTCCTCTCTGATAATAATTTCCTCAGGCTATGGCTTGTAAGCAAATCCATGCCTGCCTGCTGAGACACTGTGGGGAACCCTTCTAAAACTTCATCAATAGTTTGAAGGAGGAAGGTCTCTGGCAAAAAATGAGGAGATGTAGAAGCATTGGGTAAAGTAAAGACAGTGTCCTACAAGAAAGTCTGCTTGCTTTTGTCTTCTTTCTCTGTCCTATAGCCAAATGGCTGTAGGGGTGAATCAGATGTTGTGTGCTTTGGTGCTTTCATAAGTGCCCTTGAACACAGGATGTGTCTTTAGAGCCACATCCTGAGATGCCATTTTTAACACTTTGAAATTTTAAATACTAGCAATCAGCACAAAATGGAGTTTTGGCTAGCGACCCTCAATTCAAGAAGGCAGCGGCCTGATTTGGTCTGCCTGGGTCAGGACTGAGATTCCAAATCCCAGCACTAGTCGCTATCTTTTAAAATTTAAGCATCACTTGTACTGACAAATTGCTTTTTAAAGTGAAAATCTGGTACGAGAGCAGCTTGGAGTGGAGTTGCAGCAGGAACAGGGGAAAGAGGTGCATCTCGTGTGCATGTAACAGAAAAAAAATGAGGGGATGATTCATGTCTCCTAATCATTGCTTGTAAAACAGATCTTGGGCTGCTGGGGGGTATGGAGGTGTGCCTGCGTGTATACCCAAGGAAGATCTTGGGGGCAGAACGGTGCTTTTGTGCTGTTCAGGAGGGTGCTGGGGGGCTCTCAGGTTGGCACCCGCCCCAACGATTTGAGAGCAGATTATTCGGTGGAACAAACTCCAGAGGAAATGAAGAACAGCAGCAGCGAGGAAGTCTGTGCTTCTGTAAAGCAGATTCAGGTGTTGAACCTAAAGAACCTGGCCAACCCTGGAAGAGTGGTTTTCATAGTTAATTTTCTCTTTTGTGTTACTGATTTTTCTTTTCGTTATGTTTGAAATTGGGGGTGCTTTGTTCAACATTAGTAGTCAATAAGTTAATAAGTTTGGCAATAAGTCAATAAGTATGGCAATAAGCTGTAGAGATGAGACTTTGCAGAGATATAGGGCAGAGGGAAAGAAGAGGTGTGAGAAATTGAAATGACAAGGTCGCGTTGGTGACCAGTGATGTGAAGGAATGAAATTTTTACCCAGTGTGCTTTGATGAGTAGTTAGAATAGGAGACCGTAGTAGGCAGGGAAGTCTTTAGAGACAAAGTTGGCATGTCTGGAGCACATCTGGTGTAAAACAACAGAAAATTGAGTCATTTCTGGTTTAAATGAGTGTATTTGGAAGATTATTACTATTCTTTTTTTCAAGATGGAGACATCTGAGCATATTTTCACTTGGGAGGGACCCAGTATCAACTGCCGACTGCATCTATGTGTCTGCGCATGGGAAGTGAACTACTAGCATGACTCACAGCGGTTCCATCTGTCACCTGTGATCACAGCAGGTCTCACTACTCAGGTTTTTATGTGGAGTTGAATCCACTGAAAGTGTGATCATGCTTTTGAGATCTTACCATTCAAAGTCTGTTTGCAGCCAAAAGCTTTGTTGCCTCAACTGTCCTCATAAGGCTTCTCTTCCTTTCTGTTCAGCTGTGGTCCCAAAGTGCAAACAATGTATTTTGCTGTTTGGGAGTAAACATATATTTTCATTTTATTAAGAAAATACTTTGCGATCACTGAAAAACTAGACTTTTCCAGAAATTTAGCATATTGAAAATGAAAAGATTATGGGACTATGGGGGAGTTAAGATATTTTTGATTAAGCTACAATCGGTCACATCGTGCTCTGGAGTGACTTGTAGTATCCTTGTGCTTCTGGCATTTCTCTCAGTTACCCCAGCCCATATTTCATAGGTTGAGGGATGTATTAAAACAACTGTGCAAAAAGCCACCTTGCCTTTATGTGGGGGAAGACAAAGAAGGAAACCGAGGGAGAGAGGCTGGGCATGTCTGTATGGATGGATACAAACCATCAGGTGTGTGGGGTGCCCGCTGCAGCTGGGTGCAGCTTCGTTGCAGCCCACCAGCCGTTGGCAAAGCTGTCAGCTCAGCAGATAAACCCTGCTTACACCCTGCCAGATGCTCAGGTTTCACTGTACATGAGCAGAGTCTCTGAACGAGGGCTGGCTCACGCAAAAGGCAGGTAACTGTCAGGCTTGGTGAACTCTGTGTAGTAAACAACCCCCCTGAAGCGCTTCAGGGTGGCCAGGAACTGAAGAAGAAAAAGCACAGACAAAAGCAGGCCAGCAACCTTCTGTGGGACCATTCACACTCCTTTGATTGCTTTTGGGTTTGGGGTTACATAAACCTTGTCTTCATTTAGTCCAAAGTGAAGTTTCCTTCTGTGAAATAGCCTTTCCCCAGGCACTGGTGAAGCTCATGGCCTCAAATTAGGAGGAAGTGCTACTCTGTGGCTCTGCATTTGTTTCTCTGCACAGTAGTGCATGTCACCCTGGTTTCTACTTCATTTCCATTTGAGCAAGCAAAAAGCACCATCACATAGGCTCTGAGCAGCTTGCAGATGACTCGACATGACAAAAGCAAAGTGCAGGGTGCCAGCAATCAGTAGCTCCCACAAACTGCCTGTCACGTTGTCCTTTCCTTTGCATCTAAAGCCAGCCAAAAAAGTGGGCCAGGCAGTATAAGGGAGTGAGGCTGGTTGGGACCTCATGGGTCCTGCAGACCCCTTCTCCTAGTGGCCTACTTTAGCAGTGGTTGTGCACAGTGGGGTTGAGGTTTCTTTAACCCCCTAAGAAAAGCCATGTTAGCTCGAGTGCCTGCCAAGCGTGGCAGCAGCGCAGGTAGCCCAGAGTCCATGGGTTGGGCAATGCTAGCTGTGAGGACAGGAGGCAAGACATGGTGGCTAGACTGAGGACCATCCACCACCCCAGGCTGCTCCAAACCTGTGGGCAGCAGAGACAGGGGTGCCAGCCCCATGGGGGCAAGCAGGCTGCTGCCATTGCATGGCTAATCCTGCCAGGCAGTGACATCTGGGTTCCCCTGGCTGTATCTTCCTTTGCAGGCCCAGCACAGAGCGAGTGCACTGCCAGCCATGTGGCAAGTGGGGCAGATTTTACTTCTTTTTCTCCTATGAAACTACACCTCGCTGTCACCTTTCTCCAGCAGCTGAAGCGAAACCCTCCCCAGCCAGCCTCTCTGGGGAACCCTGGCCTCCGTTAATACTACCCCTTGCACTGCTGAAACTGAACTTGAGACTATTTTGGTGAAGCACAGGCAAGGACCTCCACTGTGGAAGCCCCACACCTTGGGAACGGCAACACTGCTGTTCAGGCATGGCAGGCGTAGTCCTGGGGCAGCCGCACTAGGAGCCCTCCTGTCACATCTTTAGGGAGGCCACAACCTGTCACTTGCATTCTGCTAGTTGGGTCTTTCACTGTCCAAAAGGCTCATTCCCTGTCCCCTCACTTATCTGTGCCAGACACAAGGGAAACGTTTGCCTATGCTGAGATTTAATTTCTCCTTTCATTGAAATGCCCTTCTACTACTCTCCCATTTGAAGCCATCTCTCTGAAGCAGTCTTCTGGAAGGGAGATTGCTCTTTGCCTTCCACAGCTATCCCCAGTAAGCTGCTACATACACTCTGGAATCTCAGCGAGCACAGCACTATGTGTACTGCTGTCAGGTAACTTCACAGGGCAGTGGCTGGTAACTCTGGAGTGTGGCAGATGGCTCCTCAGGGCTCTGAAAGGCAGTTAGTTAGGCTGTACTTTTATGTCGGTGGGGGCAAGGGCTCTCTGGGAAGGTCAGCAGCTCCAACAGAAAATTTGTAGGGGTCAGTAAATCTAAAAAGGCTGAAAAACTAATGCTACAGGAGTCAGTACAGAAGTATTTAATGTCTTTTCTGTCTGTTGGGAAAATGAGAAACATTCAGCAACTCACTGGAAAAGAAAGAAAAAAAAACCCAACTTGTTAGCAAATAGAGCAACGTTTCTGTGTGGAGCTCACTTTTAAAGTGGGTTTCATTAGGAGGACTGAAGTGGGATGGGAGTGTCTGTGTAGCTAATTTGTTTGGCATTTGGGAATAGCGAGTATTATTTGGTCTGTTTGGCTGATAGCTACCCAAGGGATCCTGTTTTTCAGCACACTGCGAGGCATGAAGTACAATGTTCTACAGGGGTCTGTGCTTATTCTCTGAGCTTGGCTGTGAGCTTATCCTTAGTGGGAAGTGAGAAATGACACAGGTACAGGTAGCACAGAGCACAAATCTGTTCTAGCCTTCCCAAGGGAGTGCTGCTTTGAGGCTCTCCTCAACAAGCCTCGAGTCAGCCCTATTCTCATCACCAGAGCTGACAGCATCGTTCCTTTACCTGTGAAGATTCAGCCTCTTTCCTCACTGCCCCCAATTCCCCCTGCCCACAGTTTGAGTTTTGCAATGTGGGAAGGATTTTTCAGATGCTACATCCAGCCCCATCTCCCTCCAGGCAGGCTTTCCGTTGGAGACAAGTCCACCTGGCAGAGTTAAGAAGTGCATCTTACCCATTATCTGCCCAACTCAGTGGAGGGAAATGTTACTGAGAAATACTAGGCTGAAATGCAGCAGCAGTAGCATATAAGGCAAAATATTAGAGGTCTCCAGTGAAATCCCAGAGTATATAAACCATACCCAAGAAAAGAAGCTTTCTATCCATCACCAAGTCAGCACAGATGTAGTGGTGGAGATCAGGCTTTAAGAAGGCTGACTCTGGAGCTGAGGGTGGAAGGGAGGAGGGTTCAGTCAAGATGATTCCTGACAAACTGAACTGAGTTAGTGTCTTTTTCTGAGCCCTAGCCCAAGGAAGAATGAATCAGCTAAGGAAATAATTATGTTTTTGACAGAGAAATGAAGGAAATTAGTTCAGACACATTGGTTCTCGACAAGGTAGCACAAAAGATAATTACCCAAAGAGAGGGAAAATTTTACCTGGCCTTTTCTGTCTCCAGTAATCAGTAGTCAGCAGAAAAAGACCTAGAGAAAAACCTCTCCGACTTCAAAGTGCAACAGCCCCCTCAAGGCAGCTAACAACTCTTCACAGGTATCACCCAGCGCTGGGTACCCTCTGCCAGAATTCCTCTGGGTGTTGGAGTGGGAAATAACAGTGAGGCGCTGCCATGTTCGTGTCGCCCTGTGAATGGAGCAATAGTGACTTTCCTGAATTTAAAAATCCATTCTGGACTACAGCAGGTTTTTTCTGTTGTATTTGTCTCTATTTTGTATTGGTACATGAGCTTTTGAGAACATATGCAGCATCCCTTTAAATATCCTTAAAAGAAACATTAACAAGACTTTGGGGGCAGGCGTTTGCCTCAGCCTGTTATCAGCTGCAGGCACAGCTCTATTTAGTGCTCTGCGAGGTAGCAGATGCACATCTCTAAAGGCCAGTCCGTTGGTCTTGCTCCTGCACATCTGTGTGTGATTAGACCATCACGCTTCCAGACGATCACAATTACCTGGGTCCTTGCTTCATTTTGGATAGTGCCAGGAGCTTTCCGAAGGGAGGGAAGAGGAAGTCTGTAACCTTCTCTGGTTAATTCGGAGGTGAAGGCCACATGAAGGTTTCTGGCACTAGAAAAAAGCTCAAAGAACAATCTCGACACTGAAGTGGCCATAGTTTCGCATTAGATCTTGCAGGGAGCGGCTTAATTTCTTTCTCAGCACTAGCACAGCTAAGAAAAGAGATAAGCAATAACGAAGAGCAAAGCTTTTCTCTCAGGAGGGTTTTTTTAAGATCCTGCACTAAGCTCCTAAGATACTGCCTTATATCCACACATCACTACGAGCAAGACACAAGGGGGTGTATTCTGAGGCTCCAATCAAAGTTGCTTTCTGTGGGAGCCGGCTTTGTGTGCTGAGTGCTCTTGCACAGCTGCTCACAGCATGCTGGAGCAAAGGGCAGGCTTGAGCTCTTACCTGGGCCAGACAGAAGCTGACTCATGCTTTGCCTGCTGTGCGTAACGGGACGGACAGCCCTGCCCGCATGACGGAGGAAGGGCTCCTATTTCCTGATTCCTTTTTACTTTCAAATAGCAAACGGTCTTTTTAAGATCAACCATGTAGGTTCACACTAAATTCTCAGAAGGTTGCTTTGAATTAACTGATAACATGACTCTCCCAAATGGAGTTCACGCCGAGTTCTCCACTGCAGGGCAATATAGCTTCCCTCTTCTCGATATATTTCAGATTCAAATTCATAACATCTTCTTGTAAGTCTTGAGAAGACATGATATCCCTCTCCCCGAGAGGTGTGTGGAGGTGAAAGTCTTTATTTATTATTATGGTTTGGTTTTTTCATGCTTTCACAAAGGTTTCTTATTCTTGCGTTTGCTTTCCATATCACATGGAGGTCTGAGGATCTCTTGCTCTGAGCCCACTTTCTTCTCACAGTATGAGGCCGTTTGCCTTAGCCATGGGGAATCCACAGCCAGGCGATGTGGCCACCTGGGAAATCCCCATGGCAATGGGACCACCTTAGGGTGAATCCATGCTCCCTCTTTCCCAGCATAGTCCCTCAGGCACATGAGATGTGGGCTTTGCTGCATCCCATGCTGGTGGCAAGTAGGGTAAAGCTGATATCATTCAGAGAGGTCTGTATCTATAGCTTACTCTGGTGACAGTTGCCCCCTTTCAAACCTGGAACAGGAGTCCACAAAAGCTGACCCCTGCTCCTCTGATGCTATGAGCCAAAAGCAGTGTTATTGTCCTCCTTCAAGGGTGCTCTGCTGTGATCTGGAGAAGGCCAGTGCTAGTCATTGCAGAGACTTCTTTCCTTCTCTGTTTACCCAGTGGAGTTTTGCAGTCCTTGGATGATTTCCCTGCTAAGTCTCTTTTCTGCAAGCATGTGATGTCTCTTCACCATGAATTTAAACAGGGTAGTTCCCCTTTGCAGGAGTTTCTGCTTGGGCCAGTGAAGTGTTTTTTGATTTTTGGAGTGTTTTTAATCATCGTCAATCAGCAGTGTTGAGAATGAGGGTGAATTAAGTGGATTTGGGGAAGGTGAAAGCATGGGCTGTGCCTTCTCTGTGTATACAGATCCAGGGGGAAAAAAGTGATGGGGCAGAATTTAGGAGTTCTGAGTTACAGACTTCATCGTTTGGCACTCACCTAGGGAAAACTGAGATTATTAGACTCCTGCGCAACTAAAATTACATTTAATGTGTGGTTAATGTGAATGCTATCAACTGAATGCAAGGCAAGAGGCTTAGGGTATATCTGAGTCCTCACTGCTAATAGGTTTAGGGCAATTAGTCTATTGACTTCTGTAAATCACATCTGTCAGAGAAAAAAAACAAGGTTATTTTCAACATGCCACTTAACCTGAACTGATAGATTATGGCTCAAATTACTGAGCACAAAGGGATGCCACTGTATCCCTTTAGGAAGGAGTAGTTTTAACACTGAGAAGTTGTCTGAATTTATAAAATTTCATATGACCCTTACATCCTTAAGTGCTTGCTAAATTGTTGCACCCAAGATACAAGTCCCTGTTTTAGGTCTTATGTCTTCATTGAAAGATTCTTAACCCAAGGTTTGTTTTTTTTTTTTAAAAAAAAGGAGAAAAAAAAAGATGTAAAACAGTGAGAGTTTTCTGCACAATTGACTTTTTTTTAAATACTATCCACCTTAATGTTACTTTTTTTAATCATAACTTTTTTTTTTTAACAATAAAGGCAAATAAAAATGTTTCCTTTAATTTTTACAAATTAGAAGATATTAAACTTCCCTGTAAATTCTTTATTGGACAACTGATTAACAATATTGATTCACTCAATAAGCAAAATACAGGTTGTATTTATTGAACTGTGTTTTACTTTCGTACTGTCCCTGAATGTTATCTCTAAATTTAAGTAAATAATAAATGGGAATTATTTACGGGAGTTAGCTTGGAGAACATGTTGCTCTGTGGCTGTTGTTTTTCTTTTTGAATCTTTTTCGTAAATACAGTCTTTATTTAGAACTCACAGTTGCCCTTACTCAGCATAGCACTTAAATACATGCTTAAATTTAATCAACAGGGAACCCTCTCCCTATGCAGCAAAATGTTTGAGCATTTGCTGAGTTTTAAGCACATCAGTCAGTTACAGATTCTCATTTGAGTACAAGCTGATCTCGGTAGCTCTGTCCCTGTTGGTCCCTTTGTGCAGGGCAAGTGGGAACTTGCGTTATCTTGTCACGAGCCATGGCAAGTCCTGTCCCCTGTGGATGAGAGGCCACCTGGATGACTGAGGCCAAGTGAGGTGACAGTTGTGGTTACATTCATTATCAGAGGTGATTGACATCTGTCTCTTTATCCCCCTGACCAGGACCCACCGCTGCATTTGATTTATTTTAGAAAGACTAGGAAAGCTGGAGAAATAAGAAGGTTGCAGCAGTTACTGCCTCTTGTGTCTGGCCCCTTTTCTTAGCCCTCCCATCCCATTCTCCTGCACTGTGCCGGCAGCATGGCAGGAGAGGGAGAAAAGGACTTAGTTAACATCAGGGCGATATTCTGGACCTTGTTAACCACACTAACATTTCTGGCCCTACATGCCTGCTGCAGGGCACTATGGAGGTATTAGCAAGCTATTCAGGGAGAATTAGGTTTTTCATTAACATCTTTGTACAAAACTGATGTCATGGTCCGTTCTGATCTTTCAAATTTACAGGACAATGTACTCTGTGATTTAAACTTTATTTCATGAGCTAATTAAGAAATATAATAACAAAGATGACAAACGGGTTCAATCCCTTTTTGCCCAATCACGTGAATTCACTTATTCGCCATTCAAGTCGTAAGGTTTCAGAACTTATAACCCATAACTCTTAATATCGTGCACCTATGAGCAAAATAAAAGAATTAGTTACTTACCCGACGGTGAGAGTGCTCATCCTTCCTCCTCCATCAAGTTGCGGGTGTCCCCTGTGTCACACCGGGAAGCATGAAAGCCTCAGCAGTCCAGCTGCTGTTGGATCCGCTTCAAAAGCTTTTTGGGTAAACTGACGTTTTATACCCTCCAGCTTGGAGGTTTGGTCTATAAGATTTCCTTAAGTTAGTGGATTCTGAGGAAACTGCCAGGCAAAAGATAATGGCTGCTGGAGACAGCAATTTGCAGGTGATAATGGTGCATAATGGCCCTTTAGCTCTGTCTGGCCATCTGTCCTGCCTCCGTGGTTTGACCAAATGGTGCTGCTCCCAGCATACATCAGGCCTTAGCATGAGCTGGGTTAGCCAAAATCTAAGCAGGAGTTGAGTGAACAGTCACAAACTGAGTATGAAAATATCCAAGCTGACTCCTTAGATTCAAGCATACATTTATTTCAGAGTCTCACCATGTTTATAGGGCAGGGCATCCATAGCATGGAGCATAAGTTCAGATTTGCGTTGTCCTTTCTAAGTGAAGAAGAAGTATCCATTCTATAGTCATTGTCTTAAGAAGTTCTATCGTTTGTTTAAAAATCAACACAGAAGTTGGAAGAAGTTTAGCATAATTTCTTCAGTCTGTTGCAGCCCGCAGCTGGTTTCCTTAGCAACCTTGAATGTACCCTCTGCGTACTAGATGGGAACTCGCTAAGCTGTACGACTGGATACCCGTTACATACTCATGTGAGTAAGGTTCAGAATTTGGCCACATCGATGGTAACAGATCTTAGTTAGGTTGGTCCCACTTTCTTCATGTGAAGCCAAATCACTCTCTAGAAGGAGATGCTGGATTTCATCCTCTTTCTCCCCTGAGACAAAAGATCAAGATATACTTACTCAGGAAACTGAAATGTAAGACACAAATGTCCGTAGAAAATTTTATGCAAGGGCAAGTTGGAGAGTTAGAAAGTCCTGATACTGGTAAGAAGCAGCAATGTGTGGGATAGGACCCTACCTTCCCCTTGAGCCAGCAGATCACTAGGAGGAGACAGGAGCATCTCTTCATGGTCCATCTGTTTGTCGCTCAAACAAACAGTTGGCTGTTTCCCCTTCTCTCCATGGGACAGTGATCTAAGAAAGCAAGTGTCCCACTGAATAGTTTATCCCTTCTTGCTGTTCTCTCGGAGCATCACACCTGTGTGTTGCCACCTATTTTGGCCATGCTAAAAAGCGGTATCAGAATAGAGAGAAATGATTGCTGTGACAGCATGGGGCCATACCCATGCCCTGGCCATAGTGAGATGCTTTGTTCCATCTCATTCCCTGTTTAGTTCACCTTAGCCTGGATGTCACTGCTCTGTTGCCATTGGGCTGCCCCAGCCCTTGGAACCCTACCACCAAGGGGACATTTTTAAAGTATCTACAGGGCATTTCTCTTCAATAATATTTCTGTGCCTCAAAATGCGCAGAAATGAGATTTTCAGAAGGACCTCAGCATTGAGCACAAGTTAAAGTCAGCACAAGGCAGCTGTCAAGCTGCTTCTGGAAATCCCACTAAGCATCTGTCTTCATTGTAGGTGAATAACCGAAAAGCTAAAATCCTTGACTTTCAGTTACACCTGAGCTCTCAATGACTAAGACTTCAAATTCTGACCCCGAGGCAGTTCTGAAAATGGGATAAAGGATTTTACAGGATTTAGGTGAGGTTTACTTTGGTGGCAGGAGGCGCGGGGGCTGGGGTGTTTTTCTGGGTGTGTTTTTGGGAGAAAGTTGCTCTAGGAGATTTTGCCTTGATTGATTCATTTTTGGAACATCTGATAAATTTTTATCAGCAACATTTCAGCCTTGTGTGTATTTTAGTTTTGTTTTTCTCTTTTTGTGAGAGCCACGGTCAATAGCCAAGCCTACAAGCAGCACTTGCAGTGGGTCATGATTGTACTGTTTAAATTAGAAATGGTTGGGGCTGTATAGAATGACAGCAAATGTATTGACTTGTGATCTTGGCAACAAACTGTCTAGAGGCTTAGTTGCTTTGTTTCGTGTTTGGGATTTTGCTGCTTGCTGTTAGTGTTATTTTAATTTTTATGCTACTTTTTATATATGCCGTTTGCTCACTTGAGTGAGACAGAAAAGCACAAATATCTCATGGCTGTGTGTTTTGTGATGTCTCAGGGCATAAGAAATAAGAGCAGAGCAAGAAAGTAAGTTGGAATTAAGATCATAAACTACAGAGGACAAAACAAGACCTAAAGATCTTTTGCATTTTTCTTGTCAAAGTTTTTACTGGGCTCTTTCTTATTGCCAAAGACTTGCCTTAGTCAAAAAATTCTTATATGAGTGAAGAGCCAACTTAATGTATGTCACGTACCGCCGCCATTTATTTTTCCTACATATCAATACAGCTACTAGAATATTATTTTACTGGCTAGCATATGCTGTTCATAACACAGGGCCTTACTTACGGGCTGAGCACTTCCTTTAGTATGTTTCTTTGTAGCAACTTGGAGAATAAAGTAAAATCTAGTAAGATATATATATTAAAAAAAAGTATATGTGTGTGTTTTTAAATACTCTTAAACTGATTTGAAATGTCTGGAGGCTAGTTAGGTTTGATTTCACTATAAATTTATCTTATTAAAGCAATTATTATCACTACCCAAAGCAGGTTTCTTAATTTTATTTAAAATGCTTTCTGTTCATTAATTCCTGGCTGATCTTTAATTATGTAAATGTTTGGAAGGATCATATCCAGTCATGAATCTACGGGCTGCCAGAATAGAGTTTTGAAATATTATAGGATTTTCTGTAATTTTTTTTGTTTGGGTTTTGTTTTTTTTTTTTTGGTCAGAGAAAATAATTTGTTTTGAGTATGCTTTGTTTTCACTGGATCCAATAATGCTCAAACTAGTCACTGAACTCCATGAGACTTTTACCTAAATAGGGGTAACATGGTTTAGCACATAGCTAGGCTTGTATTCTGTAGAATAGCCAAGTAAAAGACGAGGATAAAGAAGTCCAGGTAGAGTAATTAGCACTGACTTTATAAATCTTGTTGTACTAAACAAAACATGGAACCTTTGATCAAGTAATGCTGGGAAGTGGCCAGGGAAAAATAAACGAGGGAAGTGATAATGCACCTGAGGTTTTTGTGGGGTTTTGTAGCTTTGTCTAGATCCAATAGTAGATAAATAAAATAGAATAGACTATTTCAGTTGGAAGGGACCTACAACGATCATCTAGTCCAACTGCCTGACCACTTCAGGGCTGACCAAAAGTTAAAGCATGCTATTAAGGGCATTGTCCAAATGCCTCTTAAACACTGACAGGCTTGGGGCACCGACCACCTCTCTAGGAAGCCTGTTCCAGTGTTTGACCACCCTCTTGATAAAGAAATGCTTCCTAATGTCCAGTCTAAACCTCCCCTGGTGCAGCTTTGAACCATTCCCACGTGTCCTATCATGGGATACCAGGGAGAAGAGCTCAGCACCTCTCTCTCCACTTCCCCTCCTCAGGAAGCTGTAGAGAGCAATGAGGTCGCCCCTCAGCCTCCTTTTCTCCAAGCTAGGCAAACCCAAAGTCCTTAGCCGGTCCGCATAGGACATGCCTTCCAGCCCTTTCACCAGCTTTGTTGCCCTCCTCTGGATGCATTCAAGGACCTTCACATCCTTCTTAAATTGTGAGGCTCAGAACTGCACACAGTATTCAAGGTGAGGCC
>NW_009215039.1:38251-43479 GCF_000690835.1 Fulmarus glacialis
GGACCGGCTGGTTATGCTGTGTTTGATGCACCCCAGAATGCGGTTTGCCCTTTTGGCTGCCAGGGCACACTGCTGACTCCTATTGAGCCTGCTGCCACCCAGCATCCCCAGATCCCTTTCTGCAGGGCTCCTCTCCAGCCACTCCTCTCCCGGTTTTCACTTGTGCCCGGCGTTACTCCATCCTAGGTGCAGAATCTGGCATTTGGACTTGTTAAATTTCATCCCATTAATCATAGCCCAATGCTCCAATCTATCTAGATCCCTCTGCAAGGTCCCTTGTCCCTCAAGAGAGTCAACAGCACCTCCCAGTTTGGTATCATCAGCAAACTTGCTAATAATCCGTGAAGAATTTCAGTGCTGCCTTAGCAGATTATAGGAACAGATGCTGAAGACCCTGATGTCATGAAGTGGTACTACAGTTCCTAGATCTGTGCTGAGAGGGGACTGGGAAACACAGGTGATCAGCTGTGCTGGGTGACATGGGCAAAACCCAGGCATATCCTCAGCTGCCTCTGCCAAATGCCTCCTGACTTCTTTAGGAGGTCATCCCATTGCAGATGAGCCCTAGGCAGAGGGCTAGGGCTCAGCAGCTCAGCCACAGGATTTGGCTCTCAGATTGCAAGAGTGGCCTCAAGTGGGCACCATTTGCTACCGTTGCCACCCTCACATCCCCAGCAGCAGCTCAGCATCAGCCGGCTGAGCCAAGCCCACAGTTTAGCTTGGGCTGCACCATCTCAGTGTGCTTCTGGGTTCTGCCTGTTACTGCAGAGCATAGGAGAAGAGCTAAGAGGATGTCCTTGCAAGGGACTTGGAGAAAATTGACATTCTCTGCAAACCAGATAGAAGCTACCACACACAGAGATTGTTTTTCATGAGTCAAGGTCTGTGTTGCCCCTGGCATTTATTTTGTGGATAAATTGCAGGCATAAGCTCTGTCTCCCACATCTTCTTATCCAGGATGTCCTTCTGAAGGAAAAGGAAATGTGTTCTTTACTTCACGGTTGTATACAATCCAGCCTGCCTTGCTAGGGGAATTTAAATCACTCTGCTGCTCTTTGGCCAGTTTCTAGCACTTGTAAAGCACATTAGAACAGTAACGTTCTTGTCAGTGACATGGTGATGTGCTTTGCAAACCTCACAGCCTGGAAAGTCAGATTCGATTCTGCAGACAGCCTGTAGAATGGAGACGTGATCAGTAACCTGCCTTTCTCGTCCTCTGTCTCACCAAACTGAAGAAACAAAGCCTGCGAAGTGCCTGCATAACATCTGCATGTGTCAAATGTGGGGAGCTGCTCCTTTGCAAACACTTCTCTCTGTCAGTCTTACATCATTATCAGAGAGGAGCTACATGATGTATATGCATTGATAAGAGAGACTTGGAGTGATGGAATGATTTTTTGATGGCAGCAGTGCACTTGTCTTCCCTTCTATGTGTATACAGCATCCAGCCCTGAAATAGATAAAAGCAATGATATTACAGTCAATGGTATTAACACCCAGGTGGAGCTGAAGATGTAAATCCAGCTAGCAACATGTGCAGGATTGACTTTTGATGTTGCTTGGTACAAAAGGAGGCCTTCCTTTGGCACTTTCAGTCAGTTCTGCCACTAGCTTGGAAGAATCATCTGCTTCAATTCAGGCTTGTTGAGAGTGGTGTTTTATCTGGCACAAAAATGTGAAAGAATTGGAAAAAACACTAATGTCTCAAGCCATAGGGAAAAAAAAAAATAGCACCCAAGGATTCACAGTTGACTTTGGCTGTTTGATGGGGTTGCTCTGGGAGGATTTGCTCCAGGAGCGAGAGCCTGATTTGCTGCAAGAACAGAACACCAGCAGAATGTGGACATTAGAGCATATGGACTCTGTGTTGCACCCTTGAATGGATGCTCGCAAATAAGCCACAAAATACACCTACTTGTGCAAAACGAGTGAAAAAACCAATCAATCAATCTGCATTTTCAAAAAAATCCCTGAAAAAATGCCTTGGCATGAGCCAGATCTTATGATCTGCAGCTTTTGTCTTCCGTGCTGGTCAGTCATCTAGCCCTGGCATTTGAGTTTTTAAAAGACTGAACAACTTTTAGGTATTTTAAGCTTCATTTACTTGATGTTTGGAGTGTGCCTCATTCAAGAGGGACTGTGCTGCAGGATTTGTCATTCTCTTTCAAAGCATGTCGGACCCACAGGAAGCGCATTCAGAATCATGCCTGGCTAAATTCTTTCACAGACCCTTTTTCCATCCTTAGCCAGTACTCCGACTGCCATCAGGCAGCTATTTTCCTTGAGTAATTGCATTTTTCTGGAATTCTCATTTTCAGAAAAAAATTGCTAAAATTTATGGTAGAGTTCACGCAGATTTATTGTGAAAACGGTCAGGTGAAAAATGTACAATAAGATTTAGCAATAAAGTCATTCCTATTGCCAGTGCTTGTGTCTTATCAGCTGGGAGTTTGCAACAAGCCTGCCTGATTGACAGAGTAGGGAAAAAACCTAAAGCAGAGACTTCTGCTGGAACCTGAGGCTTTACTGTAACAAGGTGACCCCAGCAAAGCCGTAGACTCAGTGATGTCTACAAGCAGGCTTTTCTACTTTCTTCCCTTGTTTCTTAAAACATTCTCTTAAATGTTGATTCGTTAGAAATCTCACTAATCATTTTCTCTGTTTCTCAGCAAATCATTTTATTAATTAAAATTGCAACTGAAGTGTCTATTGATTTAAACAGAAACCATTTATAAATGGACAACTTTTAGGATACCATTCATTCTAGGTACTTTGATGTTGTTAATTAAATGATGTAAGGGGAATTTTTCTTAATAAGAACAGTTAGTAGCGAAACTACTTAGTGTCGTGCAGAATAGCAGTAATGTTATGCAAAAGTTTGGGCGTTACACGAGATGAGTTGTTGGCGTTACAAACTGCCTTGTTAGTTCCTTCTGCCTGGAACTGTGACTCAGTGTGATACCACATGGCTTGAAGCCAGCCCCAAAGTCAGGACCTGCAAAGGGCACTTTCCATGCTTAGTACCTGTTTCTCCCCATATTCAAGAGTACGTTTAGGAACCAGGGAATTCAGCTGCAGTTTTAGGATCTCAGTACTTGGGGGGGAAATGCCGTGAGACATGCTGTGTTCTTTTCTGGATAGGAATTGGTTGGAGTTCCCTGAAAACCAGTAGTAACAGATTGCTGCTGTGGCTAGCTGTGTCTTAACGTAGCAGGAGAGGGGAAACCTCCCTTCCTTTCCTTATGGAGGCTTATTTGAGGAGGTAAAGTGTTTCTGCAAGGAAGAGCCAATGTTACCTTTTCTGACTTTGTCCTGCTTCCAGAGTCAGAAACGAGTAATGAGAGTTATAAACCAGAAGCTGCTTCAGAGAGCTACGGAAGAGTGAAATGTCCTTACCAGCTTAAGGAGTAGAAGAACAGTGTGTGAGACTTTGGGTTTGGATGGGACCTTGAGGTGTCGTCAAGCCCCAAGCTCTTTCCACCCCAGGACAGATCAGCTCAACCCAGACATGCATCATTCTGCTACTGAGAGAAAAATTAGTTGTTCCATGAGAAACAGTTGCTTATATGTCCCTCTGATCAGTGATGGGTTTGCAGGTGAGATGAACCATGGTTTTTTTCAGGTGTGGCCAGTCCCAGACTTTGAGCTGAAAGTACTAATTCGCTCTGAAGTTTGCCGTTGATGGTATTAGTTTATTCTGCTGGTTTTCCCTGGTGGCAAAGCTGGGAAATAGATCTGCCTGGGCATGTTCAGAGCGTGCAGGCTGTCACAATAAAGGCTACTGGTGCTTTATATTGGATTTGTTTATTACAGAAGCTGTGTACCAACAGCTAGTTTTTTTAGGTTTTCCTATTTGTATAGAAAACTTCTTATTTCTTCAGACCAGACATATTACCTCAGGATATTTACTCGCATGTATAGAAATCTTAGACTCACCTTGGAATATTTTCATTTCTTCAGGGTTTGTTTTTTAAGTAAAAATCTGCTGGTTTGAGGAAGAGCACACCCTGTAATATATTTTGCCTGTAACACTTAATGCCCAGCATGGTGTGCCAGGAAAAGGGCATATATTGTCAATGCTGATAGGCCACGTCTAGCCCTTTTCTTTTTCACATTATTACAGTTGTCTTTTTCCATTAAAATCAAACATGGACTGAGCAGCCACACGCTAGGAATCACTAAGTGGTATTTAAACAGATGCGTATCATGACTCTGAGGCAAGCGGCACAAAAGACCTCACACCACACAGGCATTCAGCATGTTAGGAAAACGTGAGGTGGATATAGCCAGAGGCTCCAATTCTCCCTTCCACCCGTGGAGGACATGCAGCACGTCGCAGGGCTGGGTGAACGGGTTAGAAGCAGAAGGAAACAGACTTCTCCGATATTGTCTTGTAGTGGAATTAAATGTCTGCCTAGAAATGTTTCTGACTCTTCATTAGTTAACGAAGTTTGGAACTTTCTTGTGATGGTGGTCAGTGTTGTGGGATGTACAGATAACTGAAAATCTACTCCTTCTTATATTTTGGACATTTGAGCTGGTTGTATATAATCTGTCAGCATCAGCACGTGTTCAGTGGCCAGCTGTGGTACCGGAGTTCATAGTGAATATGGAGATAATGAAAGATTCTGTAAAACATTTTCAGGATAAACATTTTCCATTTTTGTCTTTTGCCATTTGAGAAGCAGAGACTGAAGTGCAGTCTTTAAACCTTTTCTTGCTGTATCCTAATGTTTGAAAAGGACTTGTAATTTTGGATCTTGACTTGGAAACAATTTAAAGGCGGCTGATTTTCAGTGGCTGGAAATGCTGCACTTCCTGACTAATCAGACTCTTTTGACATGTCTTAAATTGGGCACTGAAATAATGGATAGACAAGTGCAAGTAGTTGACTTAGGACAGCTCTGTGGGGGTTTAGGCAAAAATGCTTTAACACACAGATATGCTCTGAGTATGCACACAGCGAGTTATCACTGCTGAGTGGACAAGAGGTAACTGATTAAGGGACAGTAAGTCAATCGTGAAACCATTAGCCCGTGCTCAACCAAGTGATGTACTCCAAATGACTAGACCTTTTTGAAAAGTGTAGGCCTGTTCTATTTCTGCATCAGAAGAGTCTCCTGGTAGCACGGAAAATGGCTGGCATAATAAAACTTTTCTCCCAAATACAGTAAAATGTATTATTTGGACTTCCCACACTTGATCCAAGTCCTGGAAGATTCAGCAGG
>NW_009215039.1:43510-53888 GCF_000690835.1 Fulmarus glacialis
ATTAAATGAGGTCTGTCCTCCCATGTAAGTTGGTGACTCTACAGCTGCTTTGTAACCTGGACCACCTATGCTGGGTAAAACAGGCAAAGAGAAGCGGGTGCAGCAGCTGTATTTGCATACTAAGGGAATGGGCATGCTTCTCCTGAATTTCCTGGCTTGTTTGGGGTTTTTTTGTTCTTTTTTGTTTCTGCAGGCAGATGACCATCTGTCCTGGCAATGTAAGCACAGCCCTGGACTAGCTAGTACGGCTAAAGCTGTAGCCAAACAAAAACCCATCTAAATGCTGAATTCTTGGAGAGAAAAGAAATCTGATTAGTTTACAAGTTTTATTTTCTTTCTTTTGGAAGTATTTTTGCACAGCTGAAAAGGGAGAGTTCTTTATTGCTTGAGTAATGCTTTGAAGTTTGGTCCTTTGCCAAAAGGACAGTAACATCAGTGTTGTTGGTGCTCACTGGCATCATGTATTACTTGGGGATCTTTAAAAGCTCTCTGAACAGCTTACCAAGACTTCATTAACATTTGATTTCTACCTAAGTGAGGAAGAAATTATTTCTGTGTCTTTTTTACGGGTGGATAGGCAGTAGTAAGCAAGTTGAGTGATTTACCTGCCTCTTAGGGCACACTCCCCAGTCCTGGTAGAGATCCCAGGAGTCCGACAAAGAAGTCGTATCTTTCTTTTTAACAACCAATCTGACATCACCTTATGTTGCCACCATTTCCATACCTTCTCATTGTTCATGTAGTATCTTTCTGGGAAAAATGAAATGATGGATAACCTCAGAGTTTCATTTCACAGCTATTTCCTGTAGATGCAAATCAACATCACCCTTTTTCCTATGATTTATAGTTATTCCTTCTTTTTTTTTCCCTTCAATTTTAAATGGGGAGGTTTATCTGAGGTGTTGAGATTTCTCATAATCATTCTCTCGCTAGTAGCCATGATGAAGTGTCTAACCCTCTCTTTTCTTCTTGTCCTCAGGAAACCCGCTGACTGTGGCCTGCAAAGCTTTCTTTGGGTTCAGTGGAGAATCAGGCCCCATGATCTACTGGATGAAAGGGGAAAAATTCATAGAAGAATTAGAAGGTCACATTAGAGAAGGCGAAGTCAGGTACTTTTTGGAGTATTTACTGTTAAAACATGGTATGTCCCAAAAGCCTGTTGGGTTTTTTAAAACAGGTTTTTAATTGGAAGTGGAAATAGTTTTCTGTCTAAAGAGTGATGGATGACTTGGAATCAGGGAAGTGTGAGTTGTTTCCTCTCCGCTATTTCTAGCGAATAAACTCTAAAGACATTGTAGCTTTCTATGTGCCTGAAAATCTGTTATCAAATTCCCCTGATGGTAGCTGCAACATCTCTTGAGTGTTCTGGGGGTTGATTTTAGCCCTGCATGGAAATGATGCTGTCCACTGCAGCTGCCCCTTGTGGCAGTCCTTGGCAAGATGACATTCATTTCAGCATTAGTGTTAATCTTAAAGATGAATGGTCTCCTGTCAAAGTCACCATACTTTTTCTCTTCTACTGAATGTGTTGTCTGCCTGTGATACAGCTCTCAGTATGCCTTAACCAGGGCTTTCAAAGAGCAACATTTGTTCCTCCATCCTTAACGCTTAAGGGAGAGAAGGAAGTCGCTGTGTGAGAATGTCCGATATCCAACTTGTGCTTGGCTTGTTCCAGATGCTGGTTATCATTTGCTGTACCAGTTGTGAGGAAAACAAACACTTGTATCCCCATGAACGTTCATGGAATTTGCACCTAACAGCATCTTCTTGTCTTCCTTGTTTAATAATTACCTGATTAATAGCTCTTTGAGCAAAGACTAAGCTATGCTTATACTATGGACAAGGTGGTCCTGGCTCCTATAGACATGATGAATATAGATTATAAAGAAAGCCAAGGTCTTTGCACCTTCCATCGCACATTTTTTTGTCTAATTTCTGAGTTGTTTGTTTCTTGTAAAGGTGATTTTGGAGAGCAGGCAGAGAGAAAGATTCCTTTGCTTTATTACTTGATCAATAATTTGAAGTTCAGCCGTTTAGCCACTAGTTATTAAGATATACTAAAATAACTGACCTAACATTGCACCTTAATTGCATACAGATAAAATTTATCATGTATTGCCAGAATGGCTTGAAGTGTACAATCCTTTTTTGGGCCTCTGACCACAAAATGCAATTATTGGAAACATCTACCATTGCAAGTAATCAGCATTTAATGACATTGTCTCCTCTCTGGTGTTTATATATGAACAGAGTGATTTTGGTCATGTTCTTCCTCTGCATCAGAAGGACAATTTGAGGCTTGTGTTTAAGGAGCTTTCCAGCTCTAGCACAGTTCAAAACTTTTCCTTTATGTGCATTTGTTAATGAAATTGAGTTTGAAAAAGCTGTGTTTGTCCTTCATTGTGCCATCTCATTACACATTAATGTTTCAAATTAATTTTGTGACAACTCCCTTTTCTCACTCGGTTAAAATGCTTTGACTCAGTTTACAGACCCATCACAATTCAGTGAATCTTCTCTTCAACAAAGCTACTTATCATGTACCTAATCTCCTGTGCATCATAGCCAGCATTAAAAACATAGCACTTACCAAAACCTGCTGCATCATTACCAGCAGTGCCACAGTCCATCCCTTTGTTCATTTAGAAGTAGCTATGGCAACTGCAGTAGTAACTTTTTGCAAATTATTTTTTCACAGTAACAACTCTTGTTTATGTGTCCCATTACAGGTATGCTGCTTCAGGGAAACTAAGCAGCACTAACTGTTCTGTCAGTGCCCTGAGCCAGCCCACATCTTCCACCCAGTTATATTTATTGATGTATTTCAAAAAATGTCATGTATGTTTCAAATTTGATGAGCCACAGTGAACTTGCTGGTTAGATGTTTTCCCATCAGTTTGCTTCTATATGGTATTATCAGCACGTTTCTGTTAATGTTGAGAAACTACAAGTAATTGGGAATTGTTACAACCAGTCCAAGATACTCCATGGGTTGTTCCTTTGGCAAATATCTAACATTTTAACTCTGTAACCTCTGTAAATTAGTTCACAAATTTAGTAGCACTCTTAATTTTTAGTGCTGTCCTTACCCTGGACTCTACCCGTCCATTGTGTGCTGGATTTGCTGTATATGATGAGAGTTCAGGTTTGCAGATCAATGCAATGTAGGAGCACAAAACATCCATCCCTAGTTTGCATCCTCTAGCATGCGTAATTACCAGTCAATTAGTCTGCTTTTATGAAAGCGCTGAAATAAGGATGCACGTGACTTGAGCATTTCTGTTAAAATCAAACCTGCGGAACTGTTTTTTTGGTAAGCAGACTTCACCATGAGCAATATATGTGTAGCTCTGGGCTTCTCGTTATTTATTAGACCTTGTTACAGAGCCTCATAATAAAAAGTAACTAATCAGCATTGCAGGACTGTGAGGCGATGACCCCCTCTCTAACCAGCCTCCTTGCCTTCCCTTGAATTCAGATCCCCAATGTTAGACATGCGTAGGGAGAAAAGGAGAAAGAGACTTTGCTTGCCAGGTGGGTTTTTCACAGCGGTAATAAAAATGTCATGTAAATTGAACCAGGGCTATTAAAGAAGGAATCAGAGTCTTTAAGCCTGCCTGCAGAGTTGTCAGTTGTACCTAATTATCAAAGGAGCCCACAGCAAATTTCAACACCGTCTCTCTGGCATGGCAAAGAAGTATTTTCAGGCATAAATCTTACTCTCTCAGCCACCTATGAGTTGCTTTTTTTCTTCTTCAGGCAACACCACAGAACAGTTTGCAGGTGCCTCATAATGCTCAACTTGTAGACCATGTTTGTCCTTTTTTTCTTCCTCTCTTCTCCATTTTTAAAGTGGAAATAGTTTAACTCATTCTAGAGGCATGAAAAGAAGTGAATGGAGACATTTTGAACTGCAGCCTTATTTCTTCCTGCTGGTTAATTTAACATTCTAGCTTTTCACGCACAGAAGTTAACTGATGGTTCCAAAACACTCAGACAAGATGAGTGTTGTATTCTGTTAGGGGGGGATGCTGAGGGAGGGAGGCAGAATTACCATCACTGCCTGGCTAATGTGCTGGGTACTTTGCAGAGAAGTATGGAAATAACAGCCCTCTCCTGAAAAGCTTATACTATTCAAGTAGACAATTTCTGCATAAAGAATGAGAAACATGGTGCAGGAAAGTGGGAGGGAAGATCACTGTGCCACGTTCTTAGTTGAACTACTTTTCTTTGGAGAGGTACTTATGTACACACACGTCTGTCCTTTCATCTACAGACTATTGTTAAGGACTAGAGTTGGTATCCCTGTTCACAGTCCAGATCCTCAACTATATAAAGAGTAAAAGTTTCCTTTTTGATAAGTCCCAACTTGCATGCAGGTTAGTAAAGGTTTGGAATTAATGCCTTAGTTTTGCGAAGAGACCCAGCTGAAACTTTCTTATGGCCTTTACATCTGTAATCATACAAAGCCTGAAAATTTTAGGAAAATGTGGTTTCAAAGGAAATATATTTTAACTTTAGATTCAACTTAGTTCATAAATGCATTGGAAAAATATGAGAAAAGATTCGAAAAATCTGAAACATTGGATTTTTTCAAAGAAAACATTTGTGTTCTGAAGTGACGCTTTTGTTTTTAATTCATATTTTCTTAACTGAAAAATAATCAGTAGACAAAATGTTTTGTTTCAGATCAAATAAAATGCTTCAGCATGAATAAAAAGAAAGCAAACTTGAAAAA
Organism: Fulmarus glacialis; assembly: GCF_000690835.1. Taxonomy (NCBI): domain Eukaryota; kingdom Metazoa; phylum Chordata; class Aves; order Procellariiformes; family Procellariidae; genus Fulmarus; species Fulmarus glacialis. The sequence goes on from NW_009215039.1 coordinate 48,249, forward strand.
AAAGAAAGCATTTGGATATTTTTTTTACTTCCCCCACCTCTTCTCTCGCTCCCTCCATCCTGTTTGTTGTGGGTTGTCAAGCACCATTGATTTACCTGTGTATTAAATGATGGAATTACTCCTACAGTTTGTTCATCAAACCAGAAAAAAGAGCCACAATTTTCTCAACTTGTGGGAGCTGGCATGTGTTGGTAGTGTTGCTGGCAAAGTTTCCCTCAACTCAGATAGGGACACAGCTTCATCTTCTGGGCGTGCAGCAAATACTGCTGCAGCTTTAAGGTCTTACTTCTTGATACTGTATTCCTTTTCTTCCCCAAAAATATTGTGCTCAATGTGCCCTGAACCAACTACAAAATGCAATCAATTAAAGGCTGCACACATATTAAAAAAATGTGGGTGACCAACTGTGTATTTCTGTGGCGATAATGAATCATTAGCTGTAGAGTACTGGTTAAAAGGAAAAAAAGAGGGGAAAAAAAAAGTGGGAATGAAAGGTTTAACACCACTAAGAGATTTCTACACTTTGCTACTGGCATAATGTTTAAGAGTCTGTCAGCATTTTCATGACAGATCCCATTCTGAAGAGTTCTCTTCCTAAAGATTGCAATTAGCATGAACATAAGTGAAAAAAAATTCTCAGTCCAAATGCGTATTCTTTTTTATGAAAGCTCCTTTTTAGCTGATCATGTATTATTTAAATTTAGGTTAAGGGTTGATTATTTTATTTTAAATAGATTCAGAATAATAGTTTATTTTATCTTAATTGTAATCTTCCTTCATTTTTTTCTGCATAAAATACGCTCATTATAGTAAACACAAGAAAAACTGAACATTCACACAGTGCTCCAGATTAGCGTCCCAGATATCTTCTCTGTTAATGATTTTATTTGTTCCTTGCAGCATGATTTGTAGGCCAAAATTTGTGGAGCATCTTATTTGCCAACAGAGAAGAAAGACTTTCCTGAGTTTAAAATATTTTACTGTATATACATATGGAATATTAATAGGTAAATGAGAATTGATTTATCTGACCCGCAATGATTTAGACTGATTTGAGTCTGCAAACAGATCATGCTCTCTTGAGAGGTTTCTTTTCTGGCCAGAAATGACGCAAATTCAGCCTTTCTTGCATTATTTTCAGCACTTGGACTCAGGGCCAGAATAAAAAAAATGCAAAAATACACAATAATAATTTGCGAAAAAGATGCAATCCAAGTTTCCAAATGCAACACACATGCCTGTTCTTAAACTAATGTTTTTCCACTTGCTTTTCTGCAAGTTACACAGCCATAATGAAAGAGGCTGAATTGTTGAGGATGCTCTGGTACATCTTCTGAGTTCTGTCAGATCACACAAGCCTTTAAAGGCTATGTGCTGTATGAAATCGTACTGTAAATATATGGTTTATAGCAGTCAGACTTGCATTTTTGATTGGCTAGTGCCATGCCTTCGTACTTCACTTCTGATTTGTTTTCAAATTTGGAGTTCCATGTTTGTTATAAGAAATTACGTGCATAAGAAAATGTGTGTGCGCATTGGAAACCCCAAAACAACTTTCGTTTGTAGTAGAGAAGTTTGGGGTTTGTTGTTGTTATTGAAAAATTTTAAGCTCTCCAGAAGCAGGTTCCATCCAACGCAAACAGCGCTCTGGTTAATTACTTTGTGCCCAGTTGCCTCCCTTCAGTCTCCAGAGAAAATACTTCTTTTTTTGGTGAACCTGGATCTTACTTATACCTTTACCTCTTAGTGCCGTACACTGTCTTTTCAGAGAAAAGACTCGCTGAAGTACTACGTGCAACAGTGAGTTCACAGCGACTGCGAGGGCATCACACCTTTTATGTTCACCCCCTTACACATTATGCAGCAGTACGCTAACAGGATCAAATGTATCTGGTAGATTTTACTTGACGTTAACATGTCCTTGTTCAAAGGACTGGTAACTTCTTCTTAAGCAACTGATATGAAGCCTTTTGAGAGAATAGGGCATTGTATTTTTAGACTTAATGTCAGCATCAGAAAACACTTGCATTTGCTTTGCATTCTTTTTAATGTTCACATTAGAACAATGACATGAAAAGACTGTACCTCTAGTCTGCTAGAACTTTCTATTCCCTTTGTGGGGATTTTGCAAGTCTCCTCTGTCCTCTCAAAGGAGCATAGAGCTCTTGTTCTTGACACTGTTCCCTTTTAAAGTCAGGATCTAGCCCCTAAAAATAGAGGAGAATTCCACAGAGTAGCACAGCTCCTCTCGTTGTATCACAATACCCAGCCTTTAAAATACTGCCTTATAATTTGCTCAGCAATGGCTTAGTAGTGCATATTTACTTCTCTGGAAAGTTATTGCTCCTTTTAAAAGAAACATTTTTTTAGCATTTAATTCTGGTGGAGCCGAGGTAAACAAGCCACATTGCAACCATTTTACCCGTAGTCATTCTTCCTGCACTTGATTCAGCTCCTTGCTACAGACATGGCGGGAGAAAAAGCTTTTTGAGTGTCATGAAAGATGCCTCTGTGAAGTCTCTTTCAGGCAACTCGAGCTTCCTTCTAAGTCGTTCTCTAGGAGTGAAGGAGACCAGGAACAGTGTGTATCTTGCACTGACAAACCATGGTTCTTTTGGGAATCTTCCACCCGTATTAATTCAGTTAAGCGAAGACTGTATCCTTCCTTTCAGACTCCTCAGAGAACATCTTGGAGAAAAAGAAGTTGAATTGACATTGATCTTTGATGCTGTAGAGGAGGCAGACCTGGCTAACTATACATGTCATGTGGAAAACAGAAACGGACGGAAACATGCCAGTGTTCTTCTGCGCAAGAAAGGTAATTCTCTTTAATTATCTGTACTCTCGCCTGCCTCAGTAGCAACAGGTCAGCCAGTAGCGAAGGTCCTGCTGACCTCTCTGAGCCAGGCTGGACTTCTGTGTGCCTACTTGGAGCTGAAGTATGTTTGTGTTACAGCTTCAGTTTACCATTTGTGAAAAAAATTCATTAATTGTTCTCTGGTGAATCAGCCTTGTAGGTGATGCACTTGCATGGAATACAGTCACCCATAAAGCACCAGTATAATCAGTGGAAGTATTTTGGTCTAAACAACCTATGAATTTGACTCAGAGTTGACTGACTAGACCAGAGGTAACTGTGTGATGGAGTTAAAATGTGCATTTCTTAGAATAGGTACCTCAGCCGTGAAGTCAGATGTTCTCCTATTTCTCCACTTCCTGGCTTTGCTGTTTAAATTGAAAGCTTTAAACAGTTGCCATGCATTTTGATTTCTAACTGCATTGGGAATGAAAACATTCCAGTGGGAGCTACAAATCAATGGAGAATTATCCCATCATGGTTGCTTTGCTTGGTATTGTACCTGGAATTGGGAATACCACTACTGACAAGTTACCTGTAGCAGAAGGGAAACCATTTGGGTTTGAATGTTCCAAACCAAAAGGTGCCACTACGCTCTGCTGTTTGTAGAAGTTGTTATCGTAAGGAGTGTAACAGTATCTCATAGCAGTTCTTATGTTGTTTGTTCAATCACCTCTCCTATTCATAAGTAGGGTGACATTTAAATTTGATGGTGTTCTCTCTAACATGGTATTAGTTAGTACAAAAGCTATAAGACAGTAACTGTTGGGAAAGCAAAGGAAGGTTACACACTGGGGGTAAAGACGTAATGTGAAACCACAGAGCCATCAGCACAGGAGATTGATTGAAGAGTTAATACATTGTCCAGATCTCTGCCATTATTCTTGGCTGTAAATTAATTTACCAAAAGAGAAGAAGAAATGTTTTCACAAGGCACGCCTGCAAGTGCTGTTCCAGTCCTTCGTGTGCTTTCAGATCACTATGGCAAAGGGCATCCATCTCAGCAGATTGTGGATTGCAGTGTTAGTGTCAGGTAAAAAAACCAGTGCTCTCCATCGTCACACGTGCAGCAAAACCACACAAAAGTGTCACCATTTGGAGAAGGTTTAAATATACTATTAGTACCTGAGTGTGCTGCAGATTGACCTCTGAGCCTAGGGTAGACATCACCATGGGACAAGTGAACTAAAAGCCAGGTGGAAGAGCAGGAAGACCAGCCAAGGCCTCACTGGATGGGGCACCGCAGTTCTGAAAAACATCCATAGTCATTGGTTCACCTAAAGGCATGCTGGATGTGAAATGCTGTGTTTCACGGCTATGATCTGTATAAAATGAAAGGTGAGGGAGGGGTGGTTTTGGGACAAAAAAGGGCTATGAGGGACAGGAAACTTTGGGGTCAATGTCCTCTTATTTTTGCTATTCGTTTATGTGACCCGCAGGTTATATGTGTGAAAGTAGAGTATGCAATACTGTTAAAATCGGTTGAATCAAGTCCTACTTACACACTTTCCTCTATACGTGAGAGTTTTATGTCTTCCTAGAAAGAAGGGCATAACAGGTTATATTTTACACTAAGTGATAAGAATAAAACACAATACGGAAGGTGAAAACCAAGAAACAAGGGCCTGCAGTTGTGGTTGGAACACACACGAATGTATATTTAACATCTAAACTGACAGGATGTCACAACTTTAATTCAGGAATCTGGTCATCATGATGAAGGATTAGCCTCTTTAGTGCAAAAAGCGTTCTACCTTTCCATCCACTGAACCTAATAAATATACAACTGATATTAAGTATATCTATGTTGACACTGTTAAATGTTCAGCTGTGTTGCACATATTAGAATAACAACCTAGGTTTATTTATAACAAGAAAATGCAGACATTTCAAAGCTCTGCTGAAATTATGGAAGAAGCACTGCTGAATACAGAATTTGGAAGTGGAAGGGATCACTTCTCAGCTACTATTTAATTTCTCTCTGCACTGTGGCTGTAGAAAGCTTATATTCCCCTCAGGCATTCTCAATAGTTGATTTTCAAGCTATTAAAGTGTCATTTAAAATAACCACAGTATTTTCACTGTGTCCTTTGACTGCCTGTGCCATTGTCCTGCTTGTTATTTATTAAGTTCTTAACAATACTTGACCAAACTTTTCCTTTCTGCAACTTGATATAATTACTTCTTATCCTAGCTTTCTCCAGCTTGGATTTGACTGTAGAGTATTCATGAGCCAGGAAATACTACTGTATTTACTGACCTGTGACAAGATTTAGGGCAGGACTAGTAGAAAGCTGTTGACCAGCATCCTTTGTGCGTGTCAAAGAAGGGATCATGGCTTCCTACTGTAACATGCTGCAGCTTTCCAGATGCTGGGGCACTTGGGAAAGGCAAAGAGGAAGCACAGATCTCTCAGCCAGAGAAATCCCCCTCCCTCCAAAGTCTTACCTGCTAAGGGCTGCATTATCCCTGTTTGGCAAGAAGTGCTTGTAGCTCCGTTTTGTCTCCAGATTGTCACAGTGCTGTAGGTTATCTCTGCCCTCTGTTCAAGGGTGGATTGCAGCCCATCGGGTGTACATAGCTAGCGTAAGTCATGAGACCTGCTAAACTAGGAAGGCTTGGATAAAAAAACAGGAATAAAGCCCAAATTCAAGTTATGGCTGTAGTATAAGAGTTTCTAGAGTTAGCTCTTGTTTTGTCATCAGGTGGTTATTTTTAGGCACATCTTTGCTTTAAGGAAGAAAAAGAAACTGTTCAGGTCCTGCTTGACCAACCTGGTCTCC
>NW_009215040.1:0-16348 GCF_000690835.1 Fulmarus glacialis
TTACCTCCGCTTCAGCCCTCAGAGCCACCCCAAGGTGGTTATGACTACTCCGCAATACATCACGAGAAATGGTTCCATGCCCTCACGGGGTTCCGATCAAGGTGGTTATGACTACTCCACAATTCATCACGAGAAATGGTTCCATGCCCTCACGGGGTTCCGACTGATGGTGATAAAAGCTGTGTTAGAACAGGCTGTCATACACTGAGATGCCTAAGGTAGCTGTCCCTGCTCTATCAAAAGGAGAGCGAAAAGGCAATAAACTAACAACTACCAAAGAGTTTTGTCTCTCTGACGTTCAGCAGCTTTAGGGCACATTAATTGTTGCCTTTAGATTTCCCCAGATGCTGGTTTACCATTCCAATTAACTTGCCTCAACTTTTAATGATGGTGTCATATGACAGAATGTAAACCCTAGTTATGCAGTTTTCAGCTTGCTCAAAACCTTGGGGATGGGTATAAAAAGACAAGGTTTTTTGTCCCTTAGTGGCTCCATTTCTCTCCCTAGCAAAATAATTTAAATTACAGTCCATTATACCATAAGCAGCTCTGTTCCAGGGCTCGAAATACCTTTCCTGGTGCTTGCTAGAAATACGTTTGCTGGAGAAAGGCTTGCGGAACCCATCCACCAGCTGCCCGCACTCGGAGTCATTCCTCTTTCAAATGTTAGAATCTGCACTGTTCTGGTTCCTCTTAGACTGAATTTCATTGATTTTGTTCAGTTCCTGGCTCTACCCTTTGTATGTCCACATGTTTAAATGCAAAAAGTTCCAGGCAGGATATGGAACTCCTCCTTACAGAGCTTTCAATAAACTTTTGATCTGTAAAGAAATTCCAAGACAAATGTAGAAAGAGAAGACAGTAAGGATAAAATTTAGGCTCTCTACAAGATAAATACACAATAAAGCTGTTTATCTCTGATATCCACTAGGTATCTTATCAACTCGATTAGTAGATGGCTTATATCCTCGCTAATCTTTTACTTTGAAATGATACGATTTCTCGAAGCTAAATATTAAAAAAAAAAAAAAATCTGGCTTTTTCTCTCCTTGACATTTCTGGACAAGGATTTCCTTTATAGACAGGCGGTCCAGCACTCCAGACCTATTCACTTATGCTCCATGGAAGAGGGAAGAACAAAGAGGACAGTTGTTTGTACTCATTGTTGTAACATTAAATTTTGCTGTACATATTAGGATTCTTTGAAGATGCCAATATCCTGGATCAGGGTCTGTGCAACAGGGAGGTCACAAGCACTTGTATTGGCAGCTGTGCTCAGATCCTCTTTAGTGAGAAAGTAGCAAAGAACACAATTTCTTCAAGGTATGAATAAATCCTATTAGCATGGTCAGTTGGCCATGCTGATGTTAAATCAGTGATTAAGCCTGACTAAACAGTGACAGTAACTGTTTTGTCAAGGCAGTCCTTTTAATGTAGAAAGATTCTGAATTTTATTAAAGTGGAATGGCATTTGTTAAAGACAACCTGACATAAGACCAGATAATCCAAAATTACTCTGCTACACTTTCGTTTGCTTCCTGTAAAGACAGTAGAAACGGTTGCATGGCCACATAAGTCTCTCATTGATGAAAATAAAATATAGGTTACAACAGAAAGACATGTTTAAGTGCCTAGAATAGCTGCACGTGTTGTCATCTTAATCAGTTCAGAGAAGATCATTTCATTGAAGGAGCTAACTTTGCATATATGGAGCTAAGATAAGAACTTGCCAGCTATTTCACACTTAGCTTATGCATATTCATTCCTGTGACCATGGCAGCCCTTGGGCTTCTCTAACAGTTAGACTCTGGCACACAGCAGCACTGGAATTAAAGCTGTGAAACAGTGCTAAAAGCACCTATTTGCACGTCTTGACTTACCATAGTCCCAAGATCTGGGCCATTCTGTAGTGAAATGGGGTTAACTTCCAGTGTAAGAAAAGTTCTCATGTGTTTTAACTTCCAAAAGCAATATACTGAAGATGGCTGCAACTGAGAGGCATTTACAAAGCTGATTTTCTGTCAGTTTGTGAACCATGCTGTGTTTAAACCATCCACGCTTGCAAGCCCTTTTTTGCCATGTTTGCATAGATATGACAGAATTTACACAATCCATTTATACACCATTTGTCCTGCAATGTGGTCTTCACACCTTGTTTTCACTAGCAGTTCAAAAAAATGTACATCATTGTGGAACAAGAGAAGGAAAATCTTTTCATGAAATGAATGAATAATATGACCTAGTTTCTAAGTGTATAAAAATGGGGAGATTAACATCCTCCTACCTTCCCGAGGTGTTCTCAGGCTTTATAAATCAAGAATGTGCTACAGAAATGTCAAATATTATTTAGGATGCTGCAATCTAGATAAAGCCACCCTGTTAGTTATATATACCTGCAGGCTAACTCTTATGTTTCTTTACCTGAAAGTTTCTGAGATTCCAGTATCTGAAGCCAAAATCTGTTCACATATGACTTCTACAAAGCCAGTGAGCCCCTTCAGAAGTTAATGAGCTATTCCTGAAGATTTTCTTTAGCAAAAGCAAGGCGTTGTTACTTTAAAAAGTAGCTGCTTTTTTAACCTCTGGAACTGACATATGTGAGACAAAAACACGGTAAAGACAATACACTTCAGTTTTCCCAGAAAGTAAAATCACCGATCTCAATCCCTAGATAGGACCAAAAAAGAATATATCTATATTAACAGAAAAGATAAGCTCTAAGCCTCTTATTTGACAGAGAGTAGTGCCATTGAAAATACCTTCATCGTGACCTTGAAGAGTCAATGCTTGTATTATTTAGAGCTGTTGACTAACTGTTCAGCTATGTACATCAGGAGGCTGATGCCCAGAATTCGTGGGTGCATACAAAATATCTATTTAAAAATCAAGCTCATTTTAGCTACAGAAAATCCAGAAAGACCAAATGCAATGATTAGTATTTAAAACAATCCTTTTTATGGCTGGAGATCAACTTAGTTGTAATAGAAAGCAACTTGAGAAAAAAGGACTTACTCTGAGCTAATTACTGCTGTTATCATTAAATCTTCTGAGGAAATAGTGACAGGTTTGAATAGTCTTCACATGCCTGTCAAATGAGGTCCCTGACTTACACGTCCTTTTTCCTTGAAAAATTTTAGGACACATATTAGCCCTGGCTTGTTATTGAAATATACTGACAGAATCTGTGTATCCCTAGTTTCCTTTCCAGGTAATTGATTAACTACATGCAAGTTTCCTGAATTCCTCATAGACCAAAGGCCTTGGAGAATCCATTTAACTATTGTGCATCTTTTAGTTTCCTAATCTATTGACCAGCATAGTAGCATTAATTTGCCTCTGCAGTCTTCTGTTGACTTGATTCACACCTGCCTTGTAGCCCCTGAATAAAAGGGCCTTTTTTATGAGGAGAAGGCATCATCAATTTTCTAAAAAGCAGAGCTAAATTCTTCTGAGATCCACTTTTTTATTTTCTGTACCAGCACTCACTTAGAGAACTATTTTTAACTCCTCCAGGATTGATCTAGGAGTAATCCCCTTAGTACACCTTAATTCAGAGAACTTTCTGACTGTGTCCAAAGGGCTAAATCAAAACCAAAGGCTCAGCTGTGCCTTAGCATCATGAAAGTACAAACAAAACCCAAATCCTATCTTTAGTCCTCAGCATGTTCAGGCTATTTTCCTTACCTTCCCCCTTAAACTTTCCAGGCCTTGCAAAATCAGCTAGGAATACTGCTAGAAGAAAAGGAAGAAAGGACAAAAGCTTCCTTACCTCCCTCTTGGCCCAAAGAGTTTGATCATTTTTAAAGTATAAAAATTAAAAGCTCCCCAATTCTTGATGCCATAGCTAATTCTTCTTTACCTAATACTGTATTGTTAGTTATCAGTCGTTAGTGTGGCACCTCAAAGGGTGAGTCTAATAGTTTCACTTTACAGCATCCTTTCAAAGACCAAAAGGGTAACGGCCCAGGCATTTTATGAAGACTTATTAGGCAACCCGCAACAGAAAACAGCAGTAGAACAATTAGCTACATTCATCAAGATCACCTGAACAAGGAACAGCATGTCAGACACATTTGTATCCACATCAAAAGAGAATATAAATCTCAATATGTAAGTTTAGAAGACTTGTTAGACTTTCATGCCTTGACAATGTTCTATTTTCCTTTCATTCTACACTGTGATGAGTTGCCGGCATGGAGTTCTTTCTTTCAGTTCTGGAATCTGGCCAGGTTTGTTTGCAGGCAGGTGTCTCCTGGCCTAATAATAGTAGAAAAGAGATTCACTACAATAAGGTAGTGATCTAGCAACGGGGAAAAAAACGCAAGTACACTGAAGAGAAACAGTTGCAATCAGGACTTGACAGAGCTGGGATCAGTTAAGAAAGTCTGTTATTCGTGAATCTTGCGAGTCTCCGGTTTTTCCTCCCTTTCTGAGACACAATGGTTAGGAATAGAAAACCAGTGTCAGCATTTCCAAGCTACAGCTCACCCTGTAGCAATTAAAAACTTAATCACTTTCGCATTACACCAAATTAAAGGTAGACTAATAAATGGAAATACACTTAGTGGTAGTGGCAATTTTTTTAAGGGCACCTGCACATACTGGTGTGAGACACTGAGGTAAGGAAGTATTAGGCAATCTATGTTGAAACCCTTGTTCACCAAAGATTTTCTGTAAGACTGAGGAAATCACTTTGAACTTCAGTTGTCTGTCCGCAAAGTGAGGACATTGAAGGCTAGTGAGAAGTGAGAAAACCCAGTATTCTAGTTGCGGTCATGTCAGTAAGAAACTCCTATGGTCATCCAGAATAAGTTTTAGAATGGTAAGCTTAAGTTATTTTTCCCAAATTGTCAGATTCATCATGGTTCTTTAATGTCCTGAAACAAATACTAAATTTACCTTTGAAGTAAACTTACTTATTAATAGGTCTGTAGTACTTACTGACAGACTAATAATACATCTACCTTGCCAACTCTGACTAATAGTTTCCATGAAAAGCGTATTAAACTCATGACACCTTCCATGATATTTGCCTCTGAAACAGCAGTGTAGTAAGTATTAAAACTATGAAGATGAAACTGTCTATTCCAAAGTAGCTCATCACCTTAGTAACCTCACAAGGAAAACCATTTTAATAAGGAGGATTATTTTTACATCTCAGTAGCTGGAAAGCAGCACCAAAGCATTGTTTCTAATAGTGTTTATTTTATAAAGTAGCTGAGCAAGCTTAAATTAGGATGCTCAACTATCCCAGTGATTTTAGTATGATTTGTACTAAAATACGTAAACATCTTAAAATTCCATCTCAGTAGCTTTTTTTTAGCAGTATTGAATATCCACAACTACCAATTCAAGTAGCAATTACTTGTCATTGACTTGCACAGGTCACATAGGAAACCAGTGTCAGAAATGAGAAAACAGTTCAAAGATCACTGATGTCACCACAGTGATATTCCATATAACAGAGTAAACATTACCTGCTACACAAGTAAATTGAAGGGCACAAATATCTTCCTTATCAAAAAGGAGAAATAGCTGCACAAGAAATATCAATCTGAAATAAACAAAGCACCATGAAGACATTAATGTGTGCCATTTACTTTAATTAGTAGGTGGCTATCTGCTGTTCTAACAGAGAAGACACTTCAACAAAACAGAATGAACCTGCGTGACTCCCTTGGCAAACGCAGAGCAGAATAACTTTCTTATTAAAAAGGATATAAAGATCAGCACAAAGAAGGCAAAGACAAAAAGCATAAGAAATACACCCTCAACAAAATGTTCAAGTAAACTACAAGGTGGATACTGTACAAATATAATAATTTGAGCATACAGACACTTTCCCCCTCATCAACAGCTCCAGAAGAATCACAGCTGGGAAGTGCTTGCTAATGTTGCAGCAGGTGACATCCCTTTCATTAAATATTTTTAAGCTGGTTTTTAATTTTTTAAACAGCAAAGAACTCTATTAAAAGAAAAAACGTTTTACTTGCTAAGAACTTCAGGTAATTTTACTGAGGATGTAATTTAATACTCTAGGAATTATAAGTTTATTATCTTTATTCTCATATATTTCCTTATGGTATTGTCATACTGGAAACATCATACTGCTGGGGAAAGTACAGCTACACTTATGAACTAAACAGCTCCAGTTCCAGAAGGCAGAGAGTAGCCACAGCTCACTGACTCCATTTCAGTATGGAACTTGCCTGCCAATGTAAGGCACACCAGTTTTAAGACTTTGGCCCTGCCTTTTCTGCCTACAGCATCGCATCTTGCGAAGTGCTTACTCACCTGCTTTTTGAACTTCACGCTGTAAAAGTAGATGCATTACTTACACGTTCTGGTTTTAGTCTGCTCTTCTCAGTCTTGGAGTCAAGTAAGAAGTCCAGTGCTTCAATTTACATTTCTGTAGGGAATGTTAATATTCTTTTCCTTTTTTTCTTATTTGGATGTCTTTCAAACTGTAAGCATTCACTACAATATGAATTACTTCTCTTGTTGTCCACAGTAGATTCTATTTGTGCTTGGAGTAAAACAATGAAATCAGGACTGTTATCTCCCTACAGTGAGTAGTCCAAATGTTCAACTTTCAATGAGATGGCTACAGTCATCTGTTTGACGTAAGCTTTTGAACTTCATCCAGGAATTACAAAGGGGAGAGGTTGAGGGGAGCAGTCCATGGAGTCACTGGGGAAGCTCTTTATTGAGTTACATGATTTACTTATAGTACAGATAGGTATCCCTGCCAGTAGGATCAGAGAGCTCTGAGACAGCATCTGGGAAGACTCTGTCAGGAAAAACTAAAAAAAAAAAAAACCAAGAAAAAGTTGGCTTTCAGGTTGACTCATGTAATTTTCCAAGTATTAAGCAAGACTGAAACACTGAGTAGATCTAATGGAACTGAAAACAAATAGGTGCAATTGCATTTCTTCTTTTAGGATGAGGGAGAAGTTCCTACCTAGTTCCAGAGGAAATAAGAGAATGAAATGATGCCTTAGTGGCAAAAGGACCCAAAAATTGTTATCACAACAGGGATGGTGGGGCAGATTAAGTCAATTGGCTTAATCTGACTTTAATTAATTCTATAATGAGCATATAATTTCACCCTCCTGCAGTACAGAACATATTAATTATGAGTACAAGAGTAAAAACAATAAAATTAAAGCAAACTTAGAACTGTAATTTCCTTTCCTTCAAGTGCTAAATGGAGAAGGAAAAATAAGGCAGTAGCTCACAGCTTTCTAGCTGGTGCCTGATTTGCCATACAAAAATCTGACATAATTAACTGAGCATACAGCACATTAATTTTTCTAATTTAAATCTTTTCTAGTTGCTTTGGGTTTTTGTTGGACACAGATTTCATTATCTCAAAAAAATCTTAGATTTCAGCCCTTGCTGAAAATGTCGGTCTTGCTTCAAGTCAAATAAAGTAATGAGCTGGAAAGGGCCTGTATACGTAAAGAGAAATTGAGGAGGAGGTATGACAGGATGAAAATATTTTACAAGTGTTTATTAGTTTGTACAGCTTAAAAGGCCAGAGAATAGACTTGGCTAATTGAATATTCTCACGAGTCTTCCAGATCTAGAGAAAATAGCCTTGAAGCATCTTATTCTTGTTGAATTTCTCAAGCCCAGATCGTTAACAAAGATCAAAAATAGACACTTTTGCCAGACAACTGGTGTGACCAGTTACATCAGGCCCTTGTATTAAGATGACATCTGTCCACACGTCATAGTATACTTCCTCCTTCACCCACCTATTGTCTATGGTCAACAACATGCTTTTTTCCCTGCTTCTTCCCCTTTAGATATAAACAAGGATGTCTAACTTCTGGACAATGTAGTAAGTGTGGATTCTGTCGGAATGGATCATTGATTCTGCTGTGCAGCTCTAGGAATAATTTCCCACAGATGCTATTTCCTGTATAAATGCATTGTATTACTACTTAACTAAAAAATGTCACCTGAAATATCACCAAGGAAGCAGAAAACCTTTCTTGCACAAAGTCATCTGTCAGCCCGCGCAGTATTGTGACAAAACTCTGGTCACCTAAGTAGTAGCCACTCAAATCTCTACAGTAACAACTAGGACAGAAATGAACTTTCCCAAACTAGTTTACCCATGGCAATGCTAACATTTGCCACATCATAACTATTTTTTCCCCAGCATGGTTCTCCTCTTTCACAACTCCCCACAAGAGACTCTCTCCTAATTTTCAGTGAAACAGATTTATGATAGGCAGCACCACACTCCATTTCAGCAAAATACATACACAAGAAAAAATAGAAAGTATGCATGAAAGCAGCGTGTATGTATTTGTGCTAGCTTTCAGTAGTGGATGACTGCATGACTTTTTTCACATCCCCATTAATCTCACGTGTGACCCTGCAATCTACATGAAGATTAAACACCTGTTTATGCTAGCAATGGTGCTAACAAATATTAAAAAACACTGAAATAAACCAAAAGTTATATAAAGACTCATCACAAGTATTTCTTTCCTGAAGGTGACAAATCTCTTTGGAACTTACACTTTGCCATTATGGAAAGGAGGGGAATACCCCTTTCCTCACAGTTACACTGCTTTGCTTTTGACCTAAGGAAATTATGCTGTTGAGAATTACAGATGACTTGACAGCACTTTGCCTCTTTGTATCTGGAGAGTGGAAAAGGGAAAAAATAGGAAGTATGCATGAAAGCAAGAGAAGCAGAACTAACTAGCAAAACTCTGAAATCAGGAGGTAAGGCAAATAGATGAATGTACCTGCAAGACTTGTCTTGCTAGTGTGCAAAGACGATGCTGGGTTGTGGTAAGGGAGGAGGTGAGAGCTTTGCTTGTTTTTTTGGAACATTCACCACACAATAACAGACACTCCTGTCACCTAGTATGGGCTACATTGAATCCAAGTGGCACAGCTGACAAAAAGAGTTATGTAGCTCCGTGAGCTTGTGTACAGTTATGTAGCTCCATGAGCTTGTGTACTTTATTGCTTACATTAGCTCCTGGGAAAGAGAAGATGGAATCTCAATGGGCTGTACGTCTTCACTGACGCTCCTCATGACATTGTCTCCTTGTACCAGGGAAAGTGAAGGTGACGTGGTACATGCCTATCATGAGTATGGCCAGCATGAGATGTTTCTGATGCTCAGCTGTCTGACACCTCTCATAGCAGAGAGCCAGAATCTAAGCATGGACTGAAGAGAACGAAATTGCCAGTACACCTTCTCCAAGACAAGTTTTACTTCTCGTTATCCACATGCTTGTAGGAAGTCTAAGGGAAAGGTTTTAAATTCTTTGCAGATTCATACTAAAACAAAGGGCTTGGGCTGAAAAAACATCAAAGCATAAACCTCATTGTCCTTCTCTTTGATAAAGCAATCTGTAATGGTCGCTGACAAAACCTTACAAACTAGCTCTATTCAATTTGCCTTGCAGCGGCAGATCTAACAGCTGCCACGTCACACCACTGCCTCCCACCAGTTGTCATGCTGTCAGTAAATATGTGTCAGAAGGCGTAAGTTAGGCTGATTTATCCATAATGGGGACATCAGGAAGGCATCCAGCTACCAGTGTGGTGAGTGTTGTGTCTAGATCAGGCAAGCTAGCAGGGACACAAATACTGCTAGTTTTGAGCCTGCTGAGTCAGAATTAATAGGCTGCATTTAGACGGTTTGGACTTTTTCTGCTTTCCTTTGGTATTCCTGCATCTGATTGCCATCATTCCCAGCTGACTGCAAAACCGATGCAGATCAAAAAAACCAACAAGAATTAAGTACAAAGAGCACATTTCACCATTAAGAAGTTTCTGACCATTACCTGCCACTAACCAGTGTCTCTGATAGCACAGAAGATACTTTTGCCTCTATATCCACATCTGACAGACCATCATAGTTCTATTTGTGGTCTCAAGGTCCTGTTAGAATTAGTTTAGAACGACTCAAACTGAGTAACTGTGGTATTACCCAAACTCCTTATCAAGGTCAGCATCTTCCTGTTATCTTGTAGGTCCGGGGGGAATAAGACTTTCTCTTCCTTGCTTAAGAAAAGGCCTCAAGACATGTCTTGCTTCTTACGTCGCACCCTTTTACTAGTAAGACCTAGAAAAGCAGGAAATTAAAAGAGGGCTAAAACTATGTAGCCCTGTTGTGACATGTGAGATGGGATTGATTTAAAATTATTGACCTCTTGCACATCCCTGTTAGCAATTTGGTTATTTCCACTTTAGGGCTGTTTGACTACTGTGTTACTAATGCCATTAGCTCTGCTGCTGGAGCCTACTGTCATGCCATAAAGTCTCGTACACATATGGCATTACAAGCATGATGATTTGACACCTACTCAATTGAAAACGTATTTACAAGAGGTTACACAAGCCAGGAGAGTTTATCCATCTTTCTTTCAGAGATTAGATTTGCTAGGCAAAGCCAAGAATAAATGTATCCTATGCATTGGGAAAGGCTGTCACTTGTTTCAACAAGTCAACATGGAGTTGTTTCCTGACAGCACTGTCTGCTTAAGCTATGGCTGTGTAAGGCTGCTGAAAACAAACCAGCTAATTACTATCTATGTGCAATGCAGAATTCTCATCTAGAAGATACAGTATCAAGGTAAAAGCAGCTTCGTATTTCTACTTATCATAGTAGACTGCGATAATAGTAAGACCTCCTAATTCTGTTTAGTACCGTTCAAGGTAATTTGTAAAGTCATTCCCATTGTTCCTCTTTCTATAGTGTTGAAACTGAGGCACAGAAAGGTCGTCTTTAGCAGGAATATTGATACAAACACCAAGAGATTATCTCCTTAGACCCAGTGAACTACCGTAGCCATTCAGCATTACTTTTCCTGTACTCAGTGACGTTGGTTGACAAACCTCAGGGTTCAAAGTTCAAAGCGTATCAGAATATGAGCATCAGGACAGTTATCTAAAACATGGACAAACCTTGTGGTTTCAGGAAAAATTGTGTTACTCCCTGAGAATAACAGACTTCCTTCTGCAACGCCTGGTACTCCTACCTTCTAGCTATCTATCCTAACTGTTTCTGAATGCTAGCAGAAAAGGGCATCGAGAGTACTTTCATTATCACTATTTTGTATATTTCGTTTTGTATAAGCTGTACTTCAGAAATTTTAAATGGTATAGACAGTGTGTTAAAATAATCAGATGAAACAGATGTTAAAAAGAAACAATCTGCAAAGCAATGTAATTGTTCACGTCATGCTTCGATAGCTCCTATTAATGAAGTACAAAATCACCTCGATGTTAATGAACTCTGCAATTTCATGACAAGATAAAGAAATATTATCATCCCTATTTTACAGGCATGATTCCACACCAGAAAGATTAGATACTTGCATGTGTTTATCCAGGACATTTGAGGCAGACCAAGTCATGGCCCACCTAAAGACTCTGTGCTATGCTTAGAGAGGAGTTTTAGAAATACAAATCGGGGATCACAAAACAGGTTTCCACAGGACACTAACCTCCTGTAACTGACATCCACATTATATTCTTTGGATGTGGTGTCTCTTGTTTCCACTCCTTCCAGCTTTCTACGTACATTCACACAGAAGCACTAGAGTGGAAAAGGAAATCCTGAATGAAGCTAGCAACAGCATTCTGTACATATGGAAGACTGGAGAGCTAGGATTTTGAAGATGAAAGGAAGATGCAGTAATGAAGGCAAGAGAGAATAAAGGGAATGAGAGTGCTCACAGTGCAAACACCGAACATAGGACAAATAAAAAAAAAAGAGGTAAAATAAGGTAAAAAGGCAATACATATGTAATTTTCTTAAACAAATTTGCTTGTCTCAGTGACTAACATTACCTGCCTGCCAACAATGATTGGTGGGTGTTTCAAGTTCAGCTAAACTTGTGTTTTGCCATTTTTTGTTTCAATACTTTAACAAAATTTTGACGTGATAATAAGGCTAAGGTGAGCAGCACACAATATTCATAGAATCATAGAATCATAGAATCATTAAGGTTGGAAAAGACCTCTAAGATCATCGAGTCCAGCCGTCAACCCAACACCACCATGCCCACTAAACCATGTCCCTAAGAGCCTCATCTACACGTCTTTTAGATACTTCCAGGGATGGGGACTCCACCACTTCCCTGGGCAGCCTGTTCCAAGGCCTGACCACTCTTTCAGTAAACAAGTTTTTCCTAATGTCCAGTCTAAACCTCCCCTGGTGCAACTTGAGGCCATTTCCTCTCGTCCTATCGCTGGTTACTTGGGAGAAGAGACCGACCCCCACCTGGCTACAACCTCCTTTCAGGTAGCTGTAGAGCGCGATGAGGTCTCCCCTCAGCCTCCTCTTCTCCAGGCTAAACAGCCCCAGTCCCCTCAGCCGCTCCTCATCAGACTTGTGCTCCAGGCCCTTCACCACCTTCGTTGCCCTTCTCTGGACACGCTCCAGCACCTCAATGTCCTTCTTGGAGTGAGGGGCCCAAAACTGAACACAGGATTCGAGGTGCGGCCTCACCAGGGCCGAGTACAGGGGCACGATCACCTCCCTACTCCTGCTGGCCACACTATTGCTGATACAGGCCCTTTGCTCCCTTCATACTAGGTCAACTGAGTACTCCCCCAGAGACAGTCACATACACCGTGTCATTATACCTCTCACCACAGCTTGGAGCACTCAGTTGTTTTCAGGAAAATACTTACCACGGGGTACACAGAGCTAAGGATGCTTTATGCTTGATCTGAGATTTGGGACATTACAGAACATATTCCAGGCACACTTTCAAGAGACTCACCCAGGCTCTGCTTTGTACAGTTACTGCATGTATATTTTATGTATATATAGATATATAGTGGTGAATAATTCAAAGAGCAGGACACACATACTACAAGGGAGATGTGATGTGCTCATTTGATCTGCTTTGGTAAAATTATTTTCCATCACAAAATTTGCAGCAATGATGTGCATTTTAAGTATTTAATACTATGCAGAGACATCAGCATGTATTTTCCTTTGAAAAATACTTAATTATATCAGTTTAAAATGATGATGTTAAGGCCAAAATTGTTTAAATTACGTTTAACATGGGCTAGGAAGTTTTTTGCAAAAGTTAATGCTTTTTCAGCATCCTGTATACACTGTATACTCTATGCACTTTTAAGTGCAAGCCAGTTATAAAACCCGGTCCGTAAGAATAACATTAAGAAGCTCTATTTCCCCAATGATTCTGTGTACAGTTTGGCTGAATTGAGAAGTCAGAAGATGCACAGAGACATGCACACATACACAGACACTATAACTATCTGTGCTGCAAATTCTATATAATCACCTGGTGGTTCTTCTATCATCCCTTCCCCCTTCAGAAGAGTAACGGCAAAATAGAACACTATTTTGCTGATAACTCATGAAAAAAGAGGTGAAACAGCTGAGTCTCTAACCTGGAATTAAGATTCAGTGTCTTTGATATCAATATTTGCTACATTAATCGTTACGTCTATTCAGTAATCTGATGGGACTTTTAAGGGCAGCTAAAGACGGAAGGCTTGTAAGGTATGTGTGTAGATGTGAATTCTTTCTGGCTACATTTCCATACAACTGGCTCCTAGTGTGAGCTAGCTCTGGTCCAGAAGCCATATACAGCCATATTATCAGAACACTGTTGCCAGAATATCCATTTCCTCTGCTGTGTTCTAACAGGGTACTTAAAGATCGTAAATAAGATATATTTGCTCAGACACTGTGCTACATATGACTCCTGGGTGAGAGTTAGGTTACACCTACCCACTTTGTCTTTTGAGCAGAACAAACTAATGCAAGTGTATGTCAATGTAAATCTGCACACAGTTTCATAGGACCAAATTAAAAGAATACATTATATTCCTTTAGTCTAATTGCATAACACAGACAACAGAGTTTTAGTAAGTGCTTGCTACATCATTCCCATACCTTCTGGTTGTGTGATGATGAGTGTTTCCAGGATGCTATCCAGTTTTAGTCTAAAGAAAGAATGAGGAGTGTTTCCTGCATGGTTACTTCCCTAGTAAAACTTCAACACCACACCACATATGACTTAAAAGCCTGAAGCCTTAGGTCCTTTATTCTTGTACTGATTAGATTGAAAACACGTCTGTCAGAAACAGGTTTCATGTAGGTACTTACATCCTGCGTTCAACTCACCACTTACCCCTTAGCCTGTGTGTACTAGCAGAAGGCCGTTATCAACAGGGTCTGAAGATAAATGGTCACTACCAGCAGTCAAGAGAATAATCTCTTCCCTATGCCTAAGTGAAACAAAAGTTACAAGTGCTTTTGAGAGAACTTATCATACAAGCTCTTCTGCTTCACCAGATTTTCCACCATCACAGTAAAGACTAGATCCATATTGCACCTGGTATTTCACAGAATTTGACAAGCAACCTTGACTGTTCATCTGATCCCTGGCATCTACAAGTCTCCCACTGTACCTTTTGTGTCATAACATGTGCTGCCTAAGCGCAAACCCTTCCTTTCTTCCTAGTTATTGCAAAGCCAGTAAAAGTGTGCAATCATACTTTCACAGTATGATCTTGTTCTGAAGTCATTGGAGGTAGCAGCACACACAAAATCTTAGAACACAGCTGAATGAAATAGCTACGGACTTACTACAGTCAGACCTCCCCAGCCCAGTACACTTATTAACAGCACCCTTGAAAATTACCAAGTGCTTAGAAATAACCTAGAAACTGAACATGAGAAGTATTATTGAAGGACATATCACTTTTCCTAAACACAGGAAGAAATTGTTCCAAAAGTTACAGCTTCTATTGTTATCTGATTTTAAAAGACTACAGAGATAAAAAACTTAAAGTTTTTCACAACCAAAAAGTTCTTATGGTTGGGAAGGTTTCTTGATACACAGGCTAGATCTTTATCCTAAATCTCTATTACTGCTAGCCAAACCTCATTAAACTACAATAGATAATTCTTCATATACTTTGGTGGACAAAGATAGCTTATCTTTTAACCAGTCCATTTTTTATAGTCTCCTTTTATCTTTCTTCCTCAATCTCATGCTACCATTCCACATTTTCTATACAACACTGACAGAAGAGGCCACAAATTAGAAGAATTTCCATTGATGCAGTTGGCGTGTGGTTCAGGTGCATGATCTTCCTCAGCAAATATAAAAGAACTACTCTTTTCTGCCACTATAACCCATTTTCTAGCCAAGACTTCTGAAATCATTGTTCTTCTGAAGAACACATGGGAAAGGGTATCAAGAAAAGAAGTTCTTTATGGGATGCTCCTCCTTTGCCTCATAATTAATTCCACTGGGCTCCCATCCTTCATTGAAACTAATGTCCCAAACAAATATTAAACCTTTATACTTGGCTTAAAAAAAAAAAATAAATCAGTATCTTGCTTTGTTCTTCAAAAAGAAAACAAACAGACAACACATTTTTGCAAATTGACACTCACTGTCAAACACCATTCTCCTGAGGCAAGATCGAAACAATACAACTAGATATATGTACCTGAGCTGCAAATGGAGTTTGTGTATCCAGGCACTATATAAATAGAGAAAGTAATCACTAAGTAGCAGAATGTCATATTAAGCCTTGGAAATCATTACAGTTTATCCCTTACCCTCCAGAGAAAATGATATTTTCATGGTTCAGAGACAATACAAGTGTTGGAACACATTTGTTTCTCTCTGGGAGGAGTGCTGTGCAATCAACATAACCAAACCATTTGGTTAAGGAAACCACAAGAGCTACCAAGTGAAAACAGCTGTCTAAAGCCTTGGTTCCCACTCCTGCTCCTCCCTCGGCCACTGCGCGTTGCCCTGTGCAAGCCGCTCGCCAGGCCCCCTTGCCCGCTCCCACCCAAGGTGTACAGGGCCACCCGGGGACCCGGCCCCCTCCCACAGTACCACAGCCCTCGCCGCTCGCGGACGCTGCCCTGAAAGAGGTGATAGTGCCCTGGGCCCAGCTTAAATGGGGCTGCAGGGCCGTGGTGGGACCATTAAAGACAATTTGTGCCCTGGGGGCCCCGACATCCTCCTTAGTTTGTTTCTACCCCAGCCAGCTCTCCTGTTCAGTAGATAATTATACTCAAACAGCCTCAGAACTGTGGACGAAAACAGCTCGATAACTTTCATTATTACATTCCACTTCAATAAGTTGCTGCCATTAACTAGTGAAACAAAAATTATCACTACTCTGTTGTACACTAATAAACACTAGGGTAAAATTCCTGTCTTCATGCTGCTGTCTGTTTCTTATAGTACTAGACATTTTCATTTCGTTTCTCCCTCCAAGCATATATAATTCAGTCACTTCTGGTGGGAGAGGCTGGAAATCATCCAGCAAAGAGCAGAATTATTCCACAAAG
>NW_009215040.1:16379-51316 GCF_000690835.1 Fulmarus glacialis
ACCAATTAGGTCAAAAGCAGTTTGAGAGGATCCCACTAGCTCTTGGCCAAAAAGAGAAAAAAAAAAAAGGGTAAGAAACGGGTTCAAAACGCAGACCCTAATTTTCCTCCTATTATCTGCCTGACCTGTCACTTGCTTCAGTCTTTCATCATCGTTCGGGTGACCTGAGAACCTTAAATGTCTTCTTATCTCTACATTTAACGTTACAGGTGAAGAAAATCAAGCGTACGAGCAAAAAATGACTGAACAAAGTTAATTAACGTCTCTTCTTCAATTGCTCTGCATGTCTTAAGACATCTGTAGATGATGAAGTTGTCTATCATTAAAACTATCAGTGTGAATGAAAATTATGGCAGAAAGTTACTTCTTATGACTTTTGTTGCCTGTGACTGTGTGATACATTTCTTAAGGTTGCTAGTGCTAGTGTATAATAAGAGAAGACACTTCTAGAAAGACCACATAGGATATAGTCAGCTACTCTCTCAGTAAACCTGTGGGAGAACATATATGCATTATTTATGCCTCATAAAGCTGCGCAGAATTTATTTCGTAGAAACGTGGTAATTATGTTTGGTCAGTCCTGGTCGTGAGGTGAGTGCTTTCAAAATTCCACAATGCACACACTGTGCAACAGTCTGCATCTCCGAATCACAAGCTACGTTAACAGCTGGAAAACTGGTCAAAGAGCTACGCTCCTTTTCCGGGCTATTAAGGAGGCCTCTGTCCTGGCCTCGCATAATGTGGCTGGAAATATAATGGTATATGTAGTAATTTCAAGAGCCTCAAATTGTGCAGAAAGATTGGAAAGATTCCAGTCAGTTGAAATAGCAAATGTAGTGGGAGTGAAAGATGCTACATCAGACCCTCAGAACGTGACAGGGTCGATTTTCATATTTCGTTTTTCATTTTTGCAGGTGAAGCAAATGTTATCCCATGCAAAATGTGTAGTTAAATAAGGTACATTCAGTAAAACTTTTAAAAGTACCAGATGGAGAAGAACCAGAAGGTACCAGTCACTCAACAGTATCACAGAATGAGGACATAGTTTGTTCTAAACTGCCCCTCTAACAGTTTTATTCCTAAGGTGACTCAGGCAACTCCACAGGAAATTATTTTTTCTAATATGCTTATTTTTGGCAGGCATAAGAATGCCACTTTAAAATTCAAGAAAAATGCAGTGTTTTGTTTTGTTTTGTTTTTTTATTTTAACAGAATGTTAAGGGGAAATAAGGCAGCCAAGCAGGAAGGCAGAATTCGATGCCCAACGAAAGAAACCGCTGATGGAGAGCACTGGGGATCAGAAAACCATTCCATAACTGAGGCTTCCATCCCTGTAAGAGAAAAATCAGGTGTCGAACATGAACACATCAACAGACAAACAGAGGTAGGGAGTGTAAGATGAATTTTTTCCAGATTCCATCACCAAATTTGCAGGTTTGTGCACAAGAGAGAAACTCTTGAGAGTACGGGCAAAAGAAGAAAAAATTTTAAAGACCTATTTACCATTGGCAACAAAAAAGCAACAAGTACAGGTATCTCGGCCACGGAAGAACTCACAGCTACAGTACATTTCTTCCTAGTGGGAGGTAACAGAGAAGGATAATTAAACCTCAAAGACATTTTTTTCTCTTGTGCAATTTTTCTTTGAGTAGAAAACAAGGTTTGAGGCTGCCTCAAGACATTTTTAGGTTTGTTATAGCCACAAATGCACAGATAAATGAAGACACTGCATTGATCTGCTCCTCTGTTTTATGAGAGAAGGCACCTTAATATTCACTGGAGACAAAGCCCTGACAAAAAAGAAAAAGAAAAGAAAAAGTTGTCGTTTCTATACTTAATGAAATAAAAGAGAATTTTCAGGAAATGCAGGGTTTTATTTTAAATCATCAACTGAAGCAGCCTGCCTTGCCTGTGAATATGTGTATTTGCATGAATAACAGCTGCTTGCTAGCTTTCATGTGGGGAAAAATTCCTAGCGGTGTTCACACGAAGTGATGCAAAAGAGCTAAACCAGAAGCCAAGTTATGTGTAAGTTATTTATGAAATGCTGTAAATGCTTGGTTCTGAAATCAGCGGCAGTACGACAGAAATATTTGCTTTTATAGAGTTAATTTCCATGCATTTGGGATGACGACCACACCTCCCAGTTTAAAAGGCCTTCCAAGGAGCTAAGGTCTCACACCGTAACAGCCTTTCTTGTTACACAGACTTCCTTCTACATCCAAGAATCATATCACCAGTTAGGGAGGCACACACACTTCCTTCCTGGAGGGTAGCAACTCTTAAACTGCACGTAACACCACAATGTTTTACCTCGGCAGATATCTTCTGCAACCGATGTAAAACATTGGCCCCATTTAGGCCAATGCAATGTTGTAGCGTTGCGGCCTTTGGGGGTTGGGATTTCGTACTCTGAGTCACTCCAAGTACACGACAGTCTTTCCAGCTACAGATTTTCTGTGGGTGCTTCATGGCAAGGCAGTCTGGGATCATGCCTCACCCGCTTCCCAAATTTTTGTTAGAAGGGGACCCAGAAATATGCCACTTACTCTCCGCTTTCATTGTGCCCTGGTTTCTATGAAAGGAATCCCAGGGCCAGAAACGGCACAGACAAGCGGGAGACAGAGGTCACAGACGGCAAAGCCTTGCACAGAATGCCCTTGCGCAAAAGATAATTGCAGCCCTTAGTAATTTTAACGTGCCCTGGATCAGGTCCTTTTTTTGAGAACACCTCTGGACATGGATATTGTCCTTTTTCCTTTAACAGGTGTTTGAATATTTCTGAAAATGGCGATAAATAATATTGGTCCTGAAGTCAAGACAAATGACAGATTTTATAAGGTCTTTCTCTTCGCAGTACAAAAAGGCGTTTTACACAAAATATTTTTGATTTTCAAAGATGTCAAGCAAACCAAAAACTGACTTCGGAAAGAGACGTATGTATTCAGAATTTCAGGAAAGCAGGCTTTATATTATTTGAATGATAAGTACAGAATTTTGAAGTGCTCCTCATGGATATCTTCAGGGATTTAGTATAATTATACAGAGTTAGAAGAGAATCTGTGGGACAGTATTCTCCATTTGTGATTCTCTTGTAACCTTTAAGCTATCTTTTTTGCTTTTGTTACAGCCACATGAATACAGTAATTATTTAATGTTTCTTTTGTTTCTGTTGCATTTTTTGTTTATTCATTTTTATTTATTTATTTGTTTAGTTATCTTCTTCAGGAAACAGTTTAGCAACTTTTGGAAGTAAGAGATAGCCTGAGGGTTCTTTCAGCTGTGCACAGCCCCAACATCAAAAGGATGTTATCATGGAATAAAGTTGCCGGGAGGCAAATACTATTTACGGACCCTCTGGACCTATAATGCTGTAATGATAAGAAATGTCACTGTGGCGTATTGTGCTGAATAATAAACATTCCTTACCTGCCCACTTTAGAAGTGCAAGCAGCTAAGGCTGCTGGTTGTTATTAGAAAGGAAAAAGATATTTTGCCCTTTCTTCTTGGAAGTGCACTGAAAACCTGTTAATTGTATCTGTGGTGGAGCAAAGAGTGGAAAGTTCTGAGAATATCTACATTATGCACATGAAATATAGTTTGCCTATTTTAATTAAATAAGTTCTAAATATAACCCACTTTAATTGCAGAAACTAATTAAAAGTGTAATTAGTTAATATTGCTGTGTGACATCATTAAGTAAATTGTTCATGTAAAAATGCAAAAAGCCCTATAGGAAACTTGGTGTGTTACTGGGATCCTCCTATGATGTTAGTGATGAACACTACAATGGTGTTCTGCATGCAAATAAATATACCCACTGGAAAACTTTTTGGCATTTTCAGGGTGGTATTGCCCATATAAAAAGTCACAACAATATCAGGTAGCGGGTTAATAAAGCCCTTGAGTTATCTTGATAAAACTCTCGCCACTTCTAGTATGTCTTTTTTTTTTCCAGTTTAGCTTGCATTAGGAGCACCCTAAGCGAAACTAAAGTAAAGTGCCTATACAGAGGATAAAACTAGCTATGAATGACTTCCTGATACTACAGTGGAGTCACGATTCTGAGTGCACACCATATGAAATTACACTTGCTGATATCATCACACCAGTCACCGCATCACACATGCAAGACTTGTAGCTGTAATAGAAGTCCTGTGCTATGGACTCGTAAATCTTTCAGGATTTTGCCAGTTCCTGTCTTTCTTCGTTGGTCTGGATTGTGAGTGCACATCTTTCCCTTACCTGTGTTTCTGTCCCGAGCTGCCATCTGCCGAATACCTCTACTCTAGCTGTGCTTCTCTCCCTGCCCAGAAAACAGCTGGTGGATTTGGAAAGGGTCATGGGTTGATGAAGGACCTCATCTGGAGGACGGAGAAGGAGGTATTCCAAAGCTGCCTTGCACTGGGGCTGGATGGAGCTCCCCACACACAGTTCTGAGTCCAGCGGACAAAAACCAGTCAAGGCACTGCTTAATTTCCTAGCTGCAATTATGCCAGTTTAACATCTCATAAATACAAACCCTGGCTTCAGTTGCTGCCAGTATCCATTTTCTTTCCGTTGTTCTTTTCTCATTTGCCTTTTTACATTTGTCCAAAGACAGGACCGTAGAGCAAGAATTCTGTATTAACATTACTCATACAAATTCATTTTTCTACAAGCATGATATGAAAGCAACAGAATACAGACAAATAAGGGTGTATTTATACACCCACTCACATGTAAAACAAAGATATGTTCCTTGCTCTTTGTAATACGGTGGCTTTTTCTGCTCAGAGATTATACAAGCATTTGTACAAGCAGTACTCCCACCATCAATGCAATCTTCTGCTTCTGTACATTGTCATATGCACAACTTGGAAATTAACGTTACTTCAGTTTAATTACACAAATGTATGTGGAAGATCAAGAGAAGGCGGCACATGAATATATGAATCCATTTGAAAATATGAATGAAAATTTGTGGGAAATTTATATGCATTGTTGGCTCAGCCCTGTTCACTGTTTTGTGAAAAGAATTCTTTTTCTTACTAAAATAATACCCTGCTTAATATCCTGTCCTATTTTATGCTTTCTTTTGCATTTCTTTAGGTATAAATATGAGGCAAACTAGAGAGAATTCTAAGAACAACAGTGATTTGGGGGAGACAGGACAGGTAATTTTTCTGAGGAAAGTTTATTACAAGAACAGGGCCAAATTCTGAGCCCTAGTGCTGCTTGATGTTAGGCGTCCTCGTTAAACAGAGAGAACATTATCTGAAGCGGTCAGCTGAAAGTATTTCTAAATGAAGTGGTGTGCAGCCCTTCAGCTGGCTGTTATGCTGAATGTCTTCCTGAATGTATTGGGATGCTGGGAATGACATGTCAGAAGCATCTTAGAGAAGGGAATATAACTTCAAAGTGTTCCCTCCCAAAAATATTACAATTCATGGGATAAAATTGAGCTAAGACAACTTTAGGAGTATTATTGAGAAAAACTTCGTAACTGTGTGAGGAAGTGTAAAGAAGACTCTCCCAGAAGAAGGATGGATGGTTCATCATTTGGGTGCCTAGCATAGATGAAAAAAGTGTTGGAATTCTCTTGAAGTGATGGGGAATAAAACTATGAGTAGAAATAAAAGTAGAGAAAACTAAGAACCTTGCACAGACGAAAAAATAACCAAGAAATGAGTATTTGTAAGGAAAAACATCATTGCTTAGAGAGTTATGCTGTCTGAAAGCTAATGTAGGGTATTTGATTCCTGAATGGACATGAGCAGATGATCTCAAGAGGTTCCTTCCAACCTAAATGATTCTGTGATTCTGTGACTTTAATCCTTCTCTGTGGACATGTATTTCACTTCGGAGATTCAGTAGGACTCATCACTATATCATGGAGAATAAGTTATGTTATATTACGATCGTTTAGTCACTTGGAGAATTAAACACTGACATATATCTCTGTCTAACTGCTCATGCATGAAAGAAGACTACAAATAGCCACCAATGAATTAAAATAGGAACTTAGGTGAATTTTAAGCAATACTTAAATTTATTACAGAAGTTAAAGTCACAGTAGCTCGTTTTATTTTCCCTCATTTCTAGGGATAAATATATGGATGAAGCATGGGAAGTTGCTGATTTAGGGCTATTACCCATCTTTGTAAGTACTCAAACTACGTTTTAGCATAACATTTGAGATGGTCTTTGTCAAAGCCCTGAGTGCACCAACAGGGTCTAATTGCCCTGACCAGCCTGTACCCACCTTCTTCTTCAGCCTTCCTGTGCAAATTCTCCCTTCTCCCATCACAAGCCTTGGGGTCTGCCCTGCTACAGTGCACCTCGGACCAGGCTTCTGTGAAAACAGCTAAGCTGTGAGAAAAAACTGAGAGAAGCCCCACCTCTAGCCTCCATCTGTGCACCCTACACCCTTTGGCTCCAGAGCAGCACATGGCCCCTGGTCCTTGCCTGAGCTACGCCGTAGGTATGCCATGCCCGGCCATGTACCTTGCCGGTCCTGGCCTTGCTTTGTTGACCTGACTCCCCAGCTTGACCTTGGACCCCCATGGGACGGTGCCCTTGTCAGGGAGGTCCCTGCGCTGCCTTGCTGTCGGCTTGCCTTCCCTTGTGGGGCAGCCCCCTTGCTGCTTCCTTGGTAATTTTATGTTGAGAGCAGAAATGGCAAAAGAAATCTAGGATCTAGACACCTGTCTGTTAAAAAGGTGCATTTCCGTAACAGTTAAGTTATAGTTAATGTCAATGTTGTCCAAAGTCAGGTGCTTCAATTGCAAAATTTTTGGCTAACAGTTTCGAAACAATGGAGATTGCTTTTTCTATTCCAGTTCTAGACTATAACCTGTATTCTTACTATCTAAACAGATGGTGGTTTGTGTTTTGACAAGTTCTAGTCAGGGGCTAAAATAACTCTTGCTCAAGGAGAGTAAGTACAGAACTTTAATGTCCATAGAATCACGAAGGAATCATATAAGTGGAATGGATGTTATCATCGCAGCCGTTAAAGAACTATGTGGAAGGTTCACAGATTCGTCTACTTTTTCAGGAAACCCGAAGTCATTCCTTCTTAATTTGATTAACTATTTTAATCATGTATTACTCGGAGAAGTTTTATTGGTTTTGATGTATTATAACTGCACGGTTGTGAGGTAATTAGAAGGTTTTGTTAAACAGCACCATAAAAATTAAATGCATTCTTATTAAACTGTTACCTCTAGTGGTATCTACTGAAAGCTTGATGGAATATTTTCATGAATCTCCCTGTAGGTTTCCAACTGACAATGAATCACAGTGCTGTTTCCTCAGTTAAAAGATGCCTGCAAACTTCCACTGTTTGGCAGTAGATGTTATTGTGGTTATCACAGTCATCTGAATAAAGCACCAGCTTTAGAAAATAACAACACTTTGTTGTATCATATCTTTCATGCCATATATTAAGAACACCAGTCATGGTGTTTCTCTCTCACTAATCAATTCTTGAGTTTAATTATCATAAGGTTTTTTTTTTACTGTAAAATAAGTCACAAACAGGATATAGGCATACTGTCAGCAGAATCAGGAACTGAGTTCAATGATGATCATCCCTATAGAGTTTAAAAGTGTTAAGGAAAAAAAAAACCATCTTTATAGGTATATGATTTTTTCTGACACTTCGCTAAGTAAAAGTTTGTATGCATGAAACACACAGATATATTTCAGTATTTAGAAATACTTCCCAAGTATGAGGAACTTCCAATTTTATCTTCTGAGATACAAAAGGGGGGCTTTGGTTAAGAACAGTAAATAATTTTTCCTTTGAGATAGACTATCTTCTGGGAAGGCAATGTTCACATAATTTCTCTATTGGTGTTTCTTCCTGCCATCCTGTCAGCAAGACAAAGTTTGCTTTCTCCCAAGGAAATAGCCATGAGATCGATCCACCACACATCTTGCAGTTCCTTACAGGTAGATCCTGTCAATATGTGTCTATTGCCTATGTTCTCTGCTTCCGCAGCTGCTTATGTTTGCTGCCTTTGAAGCCTTTGGTCTGTTCTCTATCTTTTTTCACATTGATTCTTCTTAGGTTGCAAATGACCGCAAGAGCTGGGTGAAATGCAGAACATTTCGTGGTCCATTTTGTTTCAAATCAGCATTTGAAAGAAAAGTTCTTCTGTAATGACTTGCCTACATATTGTTATAATGCAGACAACATAGCACTACTACAGTTTCTTGGCATCTGTGAGCTAAATAAACTGTATTCATATGCTACTCATAAGTAAAGTTACGCACTTGCCAAAGAGCAAAGTATATTTTGTGTTTTTAATTACCCACAATTAAGACAGCAAATGCAAATGTGCAGACTTTTGTAATACTAGGAAAAGACAAATTAAGAAAATGCTATATGAAATTGTCTGTTCTGTTTCTGGACAGAGTTTTAATCAGATCGGTTCCATAGAGAAAGTACATCCTTATATGCATACACATACTATCTGCTTTCCTATAGTCACCTGCTGAGGAAGAGTCAGATTTGTTCTCTGAAGCTCTCTTGGAGCTAAGGTAGAAGGCATTTGAACCTGATGTGCCTCCTACATGGAACACAATGCACCATGTGGATGAATAAATCCCAAACAGTATGATGTAACCCATTTGACTAATAAAAATAAAATCAGTTAATGGTAAGAGAAATAGACCTACTAGAAAAGAAGTTGATCCAGGTTTTCTGGGGGTGACACTAACTAGATAACAAGGTCTCTCAAGCCTGGTAAGTCATAGCATAGCCTGGAATTCTTATTGGTGGCCACAGGGTAACTGTATAAATGATTCATTAAATTGTAATGTTTTCAACTCGAATAATTCCTCCTAATCCGTTGTCCTCTCCCCTTTGCTGTGTGTAAGGATCCTGCTACTATGTCTCTTCTGGAGGAGTGAGTCTCTAGATATTAGCATATGGAAGTGCACTCTGATTGATTCTACCTGCTGCAGGGAAATGAAATTGCTTTATTAAGGGCAGGGATTTATAGATTTGGCCAAGTTTAGCTGCTTTGCTGCATACATCTGACACAGAGGTGATCACCCTCACCCTCAACCTCCCCTTCCTTCCTTTGCTTCAATGTAAGATGGGTAGAAATGATATAGAAAAGGATGTTATAATACCTCAGATGAAAAGAAAAAGATTCCGGGGACCACTGAAAAATGAAATTTGTACATACAGGGATTCACTCTGCTACTTGTTCTTTGCGATAGTGCTAGAAGTCATTCAATGAGATTTAGTTTTTATAGTAAGAAACCTTGCCATGCAGCAAATCATCAGGTATGCTCACTAGAATATACGGATATTTTCATATCTTTTATAGAAGCTGTATGGCCTCTGAATCCTCTGTACTTTTTGGTTTGAACCTTTCTGATACACGTTAAACAAACACTATGCTTAACCTAAGCAGGGTTTTTTGTTTGTTTCTTTCCTTAGAGGACCAAAACAATGAAAATTATCTGTACGGAGGAAATCCGATCCCCATGTTGTCAGACTAAATCTGAACCTGAGTTCATCCTCAAATATTCATACATGTAATGCAATGGGCTCACTCATGATGTTGTACAAGCAGTATTTAGCTTAGCTCTAGGATACCAGATTCAAAAAGTTTAAATAAAAGCAGGATTATTATAGATACAGTTTTAGAAATAAAGGAACTGAAACAAAGAGAGGTGTGATCACCTACCATTCTACCTTCTAGGAAAGAAAGCTGTCTATGTTTTGAAGGAATAGAAGGAATTGTAAGAATTTCCAACTATGAGGAAATAAAATTCAAAACAAAATTATAGAAATATTGCACCAGAAGCTTTGCTTAAACAAAAAAGGAGTGTGGGAACCCAAAGTCCAAGGCCTCCAATCTCAACTATAGCTCCCAGTGCTTCTAATTTCCAAGCTACTCCCCATACCGAATGGGGGGCAAAAGGAGTAGAAACCCTGCAACAAGTCCTGAGATAGTAATTGGGTTACAAATGAGCTAGAATATTTGAAAATCTTGAGGTCATCAGATCCAGAGTGACGCACATCCTAGCTGCCCATCCCAAGATACAGCTCAGATCCCAAAGGCAGAAAACCTGATAAAAACCTGATAACCCACAGAGCCTCATCTCAGGCAGACCTCTGACCACTTTCAGGTGCTTTGCCAAAGACCCTGGACCCCTGACCCATACCTAGAGCCTAAGATTCGCAGATGAACACGTGAGCCACAGGCAACAGAATCCCAGCTGCAGTAGAAACCAGACTCCCATGCAAATTTGCAGGAAACTGAGCAGTGCTTTTTCAGTGGACCTTTCTCTTTTTGGCAAATCAAAATTTCTGATTAAAATGTATTTTGTCATAAAGGAACTAACTGTCTTTACTCTTGATTCCTAGTTCTTTAGATGCTGTGCCATCGCTTACATGATCTCAGATGTGAAGATTAACAGTGTTTGGTAGTTTTTGAATATAGGCTTCATTAAGGAGGGTCTAAATATAGTAACTTGTACTTGCATAGTATCATTTGAACTGTCTTGGTGGACAAATCTCTGCTACATGTAAAAAAGTCTTGATTAAAATTAAGAATTTTGATGCAGAAAAAGTGTTAATCACCCAAGAGAAAATTATTGTATAGTAGATATCTCTAAACATCAACCCAATAGGATTTCTTGACCTTCCATATTTCTGTAGCAATTTATGGGATGTTCTTGGTAGATAATTATGTCAGTCAAAGTTTGGTTCTATTTACTTCAGTAACATTTGAGGATTGCTGAGAGTCAACTTTTAATCTTAAAAAAAAAAAAGGTGCAATTTTTTACTCTTGTGTCAGCAATCAACTACATATTACTATAGGAAGTTCTCAGTGCGATAATCTGTGGCACCAGGAGCTATACTTCAGAGAGAGATGAAAACAATTATCAAAAACTATTTTGATTTTTACTACTGAAATAACGATCCTGCCCTCAGTTTTTACCAGGGAGTTGTGCTGTTTTCAGACACACTTGAGGTAGGCAGTCTAAAGTTTGAGAGAACATGTTGCAAAATTGCATTCAAACTACATGAAGTGAGGATGGTATCAAAGAGAAGGAGTCACATGATCTGTAGCTGGAGTTAAGTCTGTCCTGAAAATTAACCAGAGTGTGGAAGATAGAAGTAAACATGCTCAGGTCCCTTGCGATCTTTGACAGCTTAATGGCATATTTGCCTGCTTTACTGTTGGTACTTAACTCAGCATTTTGTATAGCATCTTGGAGTCCCTTTTCTATTAAACATATATAGAAAAAAATGTACTGTCTAGTTATCTGATGGCACAAACAATGTATCCTTGACAGGGCTTATAACACCTGATATCACCTGCAGCAGTATGGTGGCCTCACACATGTGTAAAACTCTGGAAAAAAAACACGACTTCCTGTCAGCCGCTATTTCCAATGTCCTGTGCAGGACTACACAATTCAGAAGTGCTTCTTAGCATTTTTATGCTCTAAAGAACATGAGGGAAAGCTATTTACATTTACAACTTGAAGCTTTTTAGATTACTGTTATTATTATTGTCTGAAGTCTCTAGCTGCAGCTGAAGAATGGCATAAAATGTGTGCATCATGCCATTTAGACTTGATGAGTCCCTATGGTCTTTTAAAAAATATTCACCCATCAAGGGTGGGAAGCAGCGAGAAGCAAAGATCAGGAAGACAGATCTTTGAAGTTACTGGGATGGAAGGGTAGAGTTATAGAACTGGACTCTGTGGAATAAAATCATCTGTTCATGTCTTATGTTCATACTTTATTTAACAATGTTATTTAATAAATTTTAAGAAAAAGAAACTTCAGTCTTTTGTCTTATTGGCAAAATCAGTCATATGTTTTTCTGAATTTGGTACTGATCTCAAAATGACTTTCAGATAAAGATGCTGTCTAAAAAGTATCTTTAAGTGTCTTAATTCTTACCTCTTGGTATCACAAACGTTACATGAGATAGCTAGTAGCTTTAGAAGTGTTGTAGCTCTTTGTGCCGCATTTTGTGCTGAACCTTTTGATACATTTATCAGATCTCATTCTTGGTTTATTGCTATAATTTTTTTTCCTGCTTTGATTGTAATTTCATTTTAAAAGGACTTTTTGCTTCTGTTCATTAGTTTCCTGTGTATTCTGAAAGAGAACTGTTCTCAAGCCCAGACCCAAACACACAGAACTTCAGGGAGGTTCAAATCCACAGCTAAAATTTGAGGCTTATCTCTCTCTCCCCACCTACCTCCTTTCCATCCTTCACCTAACACCGCTTTGGGATCACAGTAAGTACGGCAGAAAAGCAGTCTGGGGTAGAGGATAGCATTGACAAGGCCTTGGCCATCTTAAGGGGAAGTACAAGCAGCACACTATGTAAATCTACTAAAATTGAAGGAGCCCTGTATAGAGTCAAAGGGGTCCACAGAGGCACAAGAGACCTCCAGGAGCGGAGACTTTCTTTGTGAAAATTACTTGAAATGGGGTATCAACACATGATTAAAATGGTGAGGCATGTTCAGAAATCATGGGATAGGCTTAAAAGTTAGAAGTAAAACTTTTTTGATGTCTTGTCTCTTGATTTCAAATGTTTAGAAGTCAACCATACCATGCCATCCACTCATGCCACTCAAACTATTCTTTAAAATCAAGAGAGTGAGTAAGCTCTTTTTGCTTTTAGTAAATACTAGGTTTTCTTTTTAAATTATTAAATTCTCATATATTCAGTTGATTGAACTTCCCAGCGCCGAAACATTAATAGCATAATAAACAACACAGATCATAATAAAATGGCAAGAGTTGAGAGTATAGAAATTATTTTGACTTAGAAGTCTCTGTTCTGATTTGGATTGGAAGATTATGGGGTTGGGAGAGAAGTCCTTGATTTTAATTTATTTTTTCTTTTCCCTAGAGATAGAAGCTCACTGAAAAAAAATCCTGTCACTGATAGTTTTCCAGATGGGAAATATAACAGTTCATTCATACTTACTTTTCATTCGTAGTACAAAGGAATGGTGCCTAAAGTTGATATGCAGTAAATTACATACTCAAAAATATTTTTCTCTTCATCTGCATCTTTTTCAACATTAACAGTAGTAGCGTAGTAGTATTTGATTCTTCTTTTTTTTTGTTTTGTTTTGTCTGTTTTGTTTTGCTAATAAGAAGGCTTTCTATACTATGATGTTAGGGAACTGATTCAGAATGCATATATTCAGATTCAAGTCCATTCTGCACCTGCCCACAGTGGCTTTAGATGAAAAACTTTGTACCGACTGTAAAGGAATAGGAGCCTTGGCTTCCTGCTGTATATGCCAATGCCTTAGCTAGTAGATGGCATACATATCCACCTCTTTTCGACAATATAAAGTTAAGACTTTGGTTCTGAATAGATATGTTAGCATAATCCTGCTTTTTGCAAATATTCTCGAAAGCTTTCTTTTCAGTTCTGCTGTGGAACAAAGAAAATAAAAATTGAAGACATTGTCACAAAATGGAATTGTCAGCTTTGGTTAGCAGATGCATATCTCATCTCCTCGTGCCCTTCGTTAGTAGTTCTTTGTAGGAGTAGATAATGAGCTGCTATTCATATGGCATTTTGGAAGTTGTATAAATGTTATCTTTCATGGGAATAAAAAGAGTTTCTGAGTCCAGTTCAAAATGAACACGCTATTGTAATGAAAAAAGACTTCAGTAGTGGGGACATAATGACTGTAAGTCTGGAGCAAATTTATCATTATGAAAAAATGCACCCACTTTTCCCAATAATTCTCTTTCATTAAGGCAATCTTTGGCATGATGCTGTTTTACCTTGGCAAATCTACCTAGGTTTCCCACCTTCACAAATCTTGTTCCCCTGAGACAGCTCTGTAATGAGAGTGAAGTGTTTTTATTATTGCTTTTGTTAATCATGCTTCCTGCATCCTGCAAAGTGCTTCTTATTCTAAACTGAGCCAGAATTATTAGGGAATTAATCAATACTTGTTACCAATCATGATCACAGCTGTTAATCACAGTTGTAATTACCAATTGATTAATTAGTGCAGCCCTGTTCAAAAGTCAGGAGTCATTAAATTTCCAGTACATGTAACTTTAAATTCAACCCAATATCCACAAAGCTCTACAATTACATTTCAACCTACCATAATTTATTACACATTGCTTTTTATTAATAACTTTTATTTATTATAGTATTTTCCAGTAAGCCAAACTGGATTCCTAGTCTATATATAGTTTCTCATTGTGTACCTACTCTAAATATAATAATTCATTACAATTCCTAATAATAAATGATGAGAAGGTCAATGAAAACCCAACCTGTACATGTTTAGAGACCTTGCTCTGAATTATCCTTTCAGTGTGATAAATGCCTTAGCTAAAGAACAACATTTGGGTGTATTCCAGAGGCTGATACACTGAAGTTATTTACTTTCTTCTGCTAGTGAATGCAATTTATATTAGCAAAACAGCATTTCATTCTATTAACTTAGGTACTGGCTTATTTTTACTGGACAATGCATACCATCTAACTGCTAATTCATTGACCTTTTTTCTCTACAGTTCCAAGTAAAAGAATCTAAATCCATTGCTTGACGGTTTAACAGAGTGAAAGGAACTACGTTACCAGTTACAAGATAAACATATTTTCTTTATGCCATCTTATTACTTAGTAGATTTGTAAAAAAAACTCCTGGTAAAATCACCAGTCTGCCTTCTGCTCTCACTGCTCCATTAAAACCACTCGTATTAAAATTCAAAGGTCAGTCGTAAGACCTTGTTTCATCTGCCTCCATTTTGACACATACTGATACTATACCTTACTTTTTTCCTCCTTTGAAGCTAATTTTGGCTGTGTCACATTGTCTTTGTTAAAAGGAAGGACATAATGACACAGCTTCTGTCAGATAATCCTTTTCTTATTCCTGTGACTTGTGTAATTGGTCTATGCAAACAGCAGATTACTATGGCATGTGCGTGAGCTCAGTCACTGTGGGAAGCAGAGTCGTCTCCAGCGTTCCCTTCGCCAGCCCCTGTCAGTCTGGATTTCCTTTATACAGACTCTAGAGGGTTCACGTGGGACCTGCTATGTCCATATATAACCATACAGTCTCCCTATAAACTGGCATTTGGCATCATGGCACCACCTGAATTCAGCCTCTCACTGACTTAGTGTTTGACTTTGAATAAGACCTTTAAGGTCTAATATTGTAAGTTCTTATTCAAGTGACTAGTCCTTTAATTCTGTACAGCTATTCTTATTAGAAATTATTTGATGTCAGCAAAACAAGAATCATCTGCCTCAGAATAATTCATGAAAACTATTTAAAATCTGTAACAAGCTGCTGCAGCCCATGAATGCACGCGTGCAGCTCTGGAAACGGGGTGGCCAGTAGGCCTCTGTCTTTGATTCTCTGACCTGGGAAACTCTGATCCCAGCCACTGCCAATCTCTAGTTCACATCTCCCCACAACACCTCTTTGGCACAGAGGTTTTGTATGATACCCAGTCAGGAAGTCAAATCCTGCCTTGTGCTGGTTCTGATGACGTACCTGACGCCCAAAAGCTTCTATATTGCAACTGCATCTCGAATCCTGTGTTCAGTTTTGGGCCCCTCACTCCAAGAAGGACACTGAGGTGCTGGAGCGTGTCCAGAGAAGGGCAACGAAGGTGGTGAAGGGCCTGGAGCACAAGTCTGATGAGGAGCGGCTGAGGGAACTGGGGCTGTTTAGCCTGGAGAAGAGGAGGCTGAGGGGAGACCTCATCGCGCTCTACAACTACCTGAAAGGAGGTTGTAGCGAGGTGGGGGCTGGTCTCTTCTCCCAAGTAACAAGCGATAGGACGAGAGGAAATGGCCTCAAGTTGCACCAGGGGAGGTTTAGACTGGACATTAGGATAAATTTCTTTACTGAAAGAGTGGTCAGGCCTTGGAACAGGCTGCCCAGGGAAGTGGTAGAGTCACCATCCCTGGAAGTATTTAAAAGACGTGTAGATGAGGTGCTTAGGGACATGGTTTAGTGGGCATGGTGGTGTTGGGTTAACGGTTGGACTTGATGATCTTAGAGGTCTTTTCCAACCTTAATGATTCTATGATTCTATGATTCTATGCCTCTTCCTGGAGCACCATCCAGGAGGACTTTGGGTTGGGGTTAACACTTCAGAGACTTCAAAGTGTCAGGGCCCTGAACACATCCCTCTTCTCCTCAGGGTTTAGCTGCGAGGCTCAGGGCCAACATAGAGATTGGGCAGCTGGTGGCCTTGAAAGAAAGATCTAGAAGATGCCTCAGCCAAGGCTGTCCCCCATTCCCCCGGGAGCTGCTTCAGCTGAGGCTCTCACCTTGGCCTCTGCACAGCGGGGCCTCTGCTGGCCTGTGGCCCCCACTTTGGGCCAGACTTGCCGGCCTGAGCTCAGACCTGCCCTGTCACTGCGGACTTGCCGGGTGATCAGGGCTCCCAGCTGGCCCTGGCTACCATCTCTGTTGCTCTGCTCTCGGTGCTCTGGCAGGGAGGAAGGGCACCCTGTGCCACCACATGGCCACTCTCTGGTCGCCCCTCACCTTCCCACAAGGGCCTCTGCCCTGGCTGCTCCCTGGCAGTGAAATGTTTTCATTTGCATTGGTTTCAAACACACACTGTTCTTCATCTGAGACAGTACAAACCCCAGGTGGCTGTAAGAATACTAGACACAATCTCACTACTTCATTTATCTCATAACTTGAGTTTATCTTTGGGTTTTGGAATACAGCTTTATTTGGCAATATGCGCTCACCCCACTGCTTTCTGCCGATGACATCTCTCTACTCTGCAGCCATCTTTTCTTTCTCCTGTTTCCTCTACCCATCCTCCTCTCTCCTTTATAATCACCAGCTCCTTTCTGTCATCAGATGCAATCAGCGATCTTTTACCTGATTACCATCTCCTGATGGCGTTTAGACACAGGAAACCGATATACCACTGGTCATAACCATCTCCTTCTGAAAGAATGCAGTATTTGAATGTACCATCACCAGTCGCTCATCTCGCATTATATTATCCCCAAGCAAAGCACAAGGATTTTCCCTACCCGTTCCTGTGACTATTCAGAAAAGAATATTGGTGAAAACTATTCCAATGTTTAAAATAGTACGCAGTGCCACCAATCCTGCCCAGCAATCAAATGAAAATAGTACTCTGCACATACACATATCTGCCTGCCCTATTCACCCTGAGAAATGAAAAAAAGCTCAGCTGATAGGTAAGTACAAAGTATTCTCATGGAATATATTGCTGTAACAAATTTTAAAATCTATTTAATAGAGCCAGAAAAAACTTACTTCACTTTTTACTTTGTATGCTATATATTTTCCATATGCTAAATACTGTTTCACCATCTAATGAACACCAATATGAAATAAATTTACTTTATACATATTAGTAATACTTAAGTATTTTACCTAGAGAAAAAGGTTGATTTAAAGATATTTAGCTGTAGTAGACTTTATCTTTCTATATGCTTCTGCTCATATAAAGATATACTACTAACTGAGACATTGTACCACTATTTCAGACTTGGGGAATTTTTTTTTGTTGCAGATGTAGTTACATTATCACACAGCATGTTTTTCTCTTACCTTTCAACTGGATAAAGCATAGTAGCAAAAATAGAAAATATTGAAAATGTAATGGCTGGATCACTTGGATTTCCCGATAGTGTTACACGTTATATCCATATTAAAAGCAAATAGCCTTAGCATGGATAATGGGGTCTTACAAAGAATACCCAAGGAATTAGGGGCTATTAGCCAGGTGCTGAACAGCTCTGCAATACCTCTGTGAGTTCCGAAGCTGGGCTGTGTCTGCTCTTCTCACTGGATCTCTGTTGCTGCCACTGATGTTCGTCCTAAGTGCTGTCATTGCAGCTTGCAACTTGCTAAGCCATGCAAATTTCAATGCTCCTGGGAGCAGAATAATAAAGGTTATGCATTGTTAAAAGCGTTGCTGATTCAACTCCCATTTCCCTCAGTATAATTTTATAGTGAATGTCCATTCAGCCTCACAGGAACAAATAAAAAGGCGTGTTTTCAAGCAATATCCATCCAAAGGATGAGGTGTCATGGTCTCTTGGCAAGTGACTACTTCAATGGCAGAGCAGTTTGCTTTGCAACAGTTATAAAACAGCTGTTTCTGACCCTAGAGCATAGCGGAGTTAATTACGGTAGTAAGCAGTTTGGAGCAACTAATTTATATTGTGATCCTTTAGTTGGCATAAAAAAGAAGAGATTTGTCAAAATGTACTAAGCCAGCTCCCCCAAACCCTACTTTATTTTCTAATTCAACAGTAAAAATCTATTTGCTTTGTTATGACAAAGTATAATCAAGGGAAGGTGCATCTTACTTAATCTATATATACTTGTCCTTAAGGCCATATTTCAGGCCCAAAGAGTGTTAGCTGACAGACCAAACATGTTGTGCAGAGTCTTTCAGGCAAGGAAAAAAAAATTTTTTTGTTTGTTTTCACAAGAATGGCAAGTTATAGAATGACAGCCTTTTGGCAAGGCTAGAGAAGAGTTTCAAGGCTAACTGTATTAAATGAAGCACCCTGTCTTTTACCTGCTGCTTACTTTATCTTTTGTCATCAGTAGTTAAATGACTTAAGACAGCTTTTTTCATCATTCTCAGGTTGGCAGCCCCCTTCAATTGTTAAATAAGAATGAAATGTCATTGTTAAGAATGCACAGTTCATGTGTGTATGCTTTACAAAGGATTATCAGAGAACATTTAATCCTGAAGGGCAGAGCAGAACAGTAGTTATTAGGTTCTAGCAAAATTTGCAGCAACTCGCTTTCCCCAGCCCTGATGGCATTTCACGGTTCCCATAGTAGTTGCTACCCACAAGTTGAGAAAATTAACCTGAGCTGTACTAAGACATCATCAGGCTGAATCTGTGAGTGATGTTTAATAGGACTTTATTTGTCTGGAAGTTTCCACTCTGCATCTTCAGCTAAGCTCCTCTTTTGTGTTACATTTCATCAAATTCTGCATACATAACTGATATATCTGAGCCTCCCTATTTAAAATGCTCAGTGTGACGCTAACTTTGAGTTTGGATGGATCATTATCTATTGTATATATCTCCATTTGATACCCATCTGACAGATGAGGAAAGAAAAAGAGTATTCAGGACTGTGAAATGAACATTTGTTTCTCTCAGGTCACACCCATAAGACTAGACAGCTGAAAATGCGAGAAGGGAAAAATGAGTCAGTTCCTATTGACTTTGTTACTATTTCAATTCTCTTTTTGTCCTCTGTATGCTAACTATCCCTCTCCCCTCTCTGTTTTGCCACAAGTCTAGAAGCACTGTGCTTCTGGACCTCACCTGCTCCTCACAATACCGTGTTGCGTATGATAATGGTTCTAAGAAGCAGAGTGACACTTACTGCACATACGCCATCAAGAGATCTCAAGGCACCGTGCAATTTTTGCCGGTGAATAAAACATCATAAACTTCAGTTTATGAACCAAGCCTCTCTATTGGTCTTGGTTGATGTCTGCCTAGTGGAGTAAGAGTTACAGGAGGGAAAAACAAGCATTCTCCTTTTCCTGCTTAATAGCTATTTTGTTTCGGAGCAGTGGAATATCAATAAAAAGCAAAGCTATGTTACCAGTCATTTGCCAGAGCATGGCACTTTATGCTTTGCTAATCTGTATTACTCCGTTTTGACAGAGCTCATCAGCTCTATTTAATAAACAAGATGGACAGTATCACATAATTTATACAAGAGAATAGAGGATTCAGATTCCAAATTCTTGACTACAGTTAGCAGAACAAAAATGCCATCATTAATAGACAAAAATTAGGGCACAGACTTTGTCTCCATTCCAGAAGACACAATCTAAGCAATGTATGTCCAGATTAAACATAGGTCTGAGCATCTTCCTTTCACATCGATTCCAAATAATTAATAGGGTCTGTGAAAATGAGGCAAAGGGTCACCTCTCTAGCAACTGAGCTGTCAAAGTCACTAACAATTTGATAAACATGGGCGCTGATGACTTCCTGAGGCTGTCTTCAACACATTAGGTATTCTTCTGCATATTTAAAAATTTGTTTTAACTTTTCATATACTATATTTTTAGTGTTATCCATTACTACAGATGGGAGGCAGTAAACAGAATGAGAAAGAAATGCTTTAGAACTAAAGTTTCATAAATTGATATCAGAGGAGATTCCTCCTGTCAGATTTTTAAATCAGAGAGACTGAGGAAGATTTGTATGCAAGCATCTGCAATTTTGGAACATGTGGTTTGACTGCCTCAAGGTGAGAAAAGGAAGTTTTTATTAAGTCTGTTGCAGTATCACAGAGTAAATGTATCAGTCCTATAAAAGACATATAGTGGTTAGACTTGGAATAAATGCTGGAATACATACTTAATATAATTATGCTCTGACAACTGCTGCAATATCTGTACTGACAGAGCTCTGGGTCCATGAGGATGTGCTTGGTATTCACATTATTGTAATTTATCTCACAGGAATAAAAATTGTACTGCTTGGTTCCTGGAAGGTGACTTCCAGTAGAACAGTGATCTTTAGAAGTAAAATAATGTCTATAACCATCTCACCAAACCATTGCAAGAGTCTGTGTAATTTGTGTGTACAAAAACTCTCTTTTTTCTTTCTTCATGGCATGTGAAGGAATAAAGGTTGGAATTATTTGTACGAGGTGTGCTTGCTCCTCAGCAGCTTCTGCTCCCTTCTCTGTGCACCTGCTGTCATGCCAAAGCATGGCCAATTAATAATACTTTTGGGAGAAGGAGAGTGGACTTTTCCAACTTGCTGAAATGGAGTCTTTTCCATAAAAAGTTGGCAAGTACAGCCCTCCTAAGAGACATCCAGCTGGCACCTAATAGCTATCAAAGCAGACTGTTGCAAATGTGTAAGGGACATGGCATTATTAAATGAGGCTGAAGAAGCCAATGACCTATGTGATTCTATGCATGACATCGCTGTCAAGTCCTTGCATTTCTTAGAAATTATCCTAGATATTCCATGAAACTCCCTGTGGAAAAACTAAGTACTGTGTCTACCACAGAGATTGTACTTGCTGCAGCAAAAAAGGAGGCAAAGTAGAATTCGGGAAGCAAGTATATTCCTAAAAAGTTTTCTTTCGTAATCCCAGAGCACTGGAAAGCTAGTTTCTGCAACAGATGCAACGAAAGCTTACTAGTATCAATTTAAATCTGAACTCTATCAAACAATAACAAACTTCTGTGAGGACTCAGTACCTCCCAGTGAAAATGAAGTATTGGCAATATATCTCTGTGTCAGTGCAGAAAATGGATTATCGTTCCAGTATTTATTTCCCACTGGTTGGGACAAGATTTTCCTATGCCTCTTGGCAGCTTTACTGACTCACTACGTTCATTTACACAGTTTTGATCCAGGTAACAACTTCCATTCCCTGTTGTCTTGATTGTGCCTTTTGTAAGTGCTGGCCACTGGAACTGAGGAAGCCTGAACAGGTGAATAAGTTATACCTGATAAAATAAATGGGAGTAAGGGAAGAAATGGGAGTCTCTCATACTTTACTGTCTTCGTGCAGTACAGTTGACTTGCAGACAGTGGAGGAAACTAAAGGAATTGCAACCTCCCTGACCTGTGTTTTCCAGGATTAGCTGGTGTTACAAAGTACTTTGTGACCTTTGTGGTTCATAGCCTCCCTTGTGACAGGTCCATGAAATTTCCCGGGTGATGCTGAGTAGTACTATCTCTACAGGCCAGTACTGTACAGTTCCTAAAAGGGCCTATGCCGTTCAGTTGAGCTGCATTTTGCTATTCTTTGGGTACTCCAGGGAAATGTATTAGGATGACAGTCTGCTAACGTTCCAGTGAACAATGACACCTGCAAGAGAGGAGTGACTAGATTTCAGCCATGGAACTTGAACTGATCCTTTTCTCATGCCAGATGAAAATAAAAAGAATAACAGAATTTTTTGAAAAAGAGAAAAAAAAAAAAAAAGAATAGACAATATATTGCAAGATTTTATCAGGACATGGACACCAG
This sequence comes from Fulmarus glacialis, assembly GCF_000690835.1. Classification (NCBI taxonomy): domain Eukaryota; kingdom Metazoa; phylum Chordata; class Aves; order Procellariiformes; family Procellariidae; genus Fulmarus; species Fulmarus glacialis. The sequence goes on from NW_009215040.1 coordinate 38,400, forward strand.
AAAAGGAAAAAAAGCCAAGTTTAACCTTCTTCAAAGTTGAAGTATAAAATGTCCCTTCCTCTTTCTCTGCATCCAGTGGACAAGCTATAGCTAAAATAGCTTGCAGAGCCTGTCCTCAGGAAATAAGTGTTAGCTGCAGAGGCATGGCAGCTCATGAACTTCCACTCTTGCTTAAGATTTGCTGGTTGGATCTTTCAAAATCAGTAGTGATGATGACTAAGGTGTGACTGACTCCCAAATCTGATTTTGAGGCAGCATGTGACATATTGCTTCATCAGAGACTCATAAGAAACCTCCTTCTTCTGTATGCTGCCCAACAAATTGCTACAGTTGGACCCGCTAGAAAAGCCCATCACACTTGCAGCTTGCTTATCACATGAACATGTTCTCTGGAGCTTCGCTGTTAAGCGCTGCCCAGGTCGTTCCCTGACAAATTGCCATTCTGTACAAAGAAAACAGCAATCCCTGATAACAAGCAGCAAACTATTAATGCTTCTTTTGTTATTCACTGTCACACCATTAATCACAATGAAAATTCTTTTGATGTTGTTCATGTTCAGTAACTAATATTTACTCCTATGGGAGAAAGTTTGGTGACACTTATTAATGATAACATAATGTGGATTTTTTTAAAGTTCCCCCCAAAATGCATAGGCAGACATAGTCTGCCTATTTAAGGAGGGAGGAAGAGATGAAAATCTCAGGGCAAGTGCCAATCCAGTTTTCAAAAGTAGCCTCTCATTTTGCTTGTCCATCACAAAAAACCTCGAGCCAAATGAACAGAAGTGCTCAACACTCAGAGCTGTTAAACATTTTTCTCTGCTAATGTCGTCCTGGTATCTCAGTTTGCTCACCTGTAGAACAGACACAATGAGTTGCCAGGTGTACTGTGGTCAGAGGGCTTGATGAGCTATCTGAATGATCGTGGGTTGGCTGTCCCACAGCACTGTTCGCTGACATCTAGCCTACCTGAACGAAATGGCAAGCCAATAAGGCTTGGCAAGTCACATATTCTACGTCTTTACATAATTCTTTGTATCTGCATGCGCATATACCTAGCAGTTAGATCCTCTGCTGCTTAAAGAAGATGAAGGTACATGGCTCTTTTTATATACAGGGCTCCTTGCAATTCCATATTAGTCAATGAAAAGGATATAACCAAATGATAAAATGGCAGCAGTCATCGCTCAAATTATTTATAAGTCATTCATTCATCTTTATGTATAGGGTTGTCAGGTTTTTTCCTCTCACATAGAAGGAAAGAAAAAACAAGACTTGGTGCTTGCTCTTCCAAAGAACTGTGCAAAGATTAACTAAAAACAGACGGAAAATAATGACAGAAGGAAAAGGCCACACAAAATTAAGATTTAATGCAGCTTTAAATATAGCTCCTTCCTAAGAAAGTATAAGAAGATTAGAAAGAAATTTTCACTAAGGCTCTCAATATGTTATCATTTACTCTCCTAGAATGTGAGAATGTAAATCTATATGAGAAATACTATTGTTCTGATGTGGTGGCATTATGCTCTCCCTTTGCACTGCTGTGAAGTAGCACAGAATTAGACAATATTGAATCCAGGTTACTAAAGATAACACTGACAAAACTGAGCTGAATATCCTTCTAGTGCCTAACACCCAGAAAACAGGATGAATCCGTAGCAGGAAAGGTATTTTGTACCTTGTTTCCCTGTTGTTTTCCAAAGATAACTCAAACTCAAGCTGTAGCAGAAGAGCTTGTAAGCAACTTTTTTTTAAAAAAAAAGTCCAAAATTCATGAAAGAACCACAGACAAGTAAGGACCACAACTCAAGTGTCCCTCTCCATAGGCAGGTCAGAGAAGTACGCAGGCTGCCACAGTTGGCAGAGAGCCCTCTCATGGTTTTTTCTCTTACTTTTTTTGAGAGAGCTTCTGGCACCACCTTGGTACTGATGGAACCATTGTCATAATTCCATGTGTTCAATTTCTCCGATGATTCTTTTTCTTTGGACAAAAGACAAGATGGAATCAGTTTCTGACGTATCTGGAGCAGCATCTCATCAATAAAACTATTTCAATAACATGCTATAACTAATCTTCAGATTTACAACTTATCTGAATTTTGAAAATCTGGATCTAACTTTAAGTCCAGCTGGCTGCTCAGGCCATCATCAGTTGAGAAAAAATGTCTGGAGACAGAAGCTTTGCTGTCAGAGTGGTTCTCTTTGTTATGTGTTTAGCAACACTCTGAAAAATTTGCAGCTTCACTCAACTTCTCAGTCCCAAACAGACTCGAAGGGTGTCCCCAGGGAAGCTGTTGAGTTTGTTAACATTGTAGCATTGACAAAGACAGATAAACCTCTTTTATTCACTTCTACTTCTGGCAACTAGCTTAGAGCTCCATCTTCCAACCCTATGAATCATGCCTTCAAATATACTGGTGAATATTTTTTTTTAAAGTTACTGATTTCAAAGAATTTTATTTCTGAGAGTCAAATGAAACAGTGCAGAGGATGTCACAAAACTGAGAGGCCAGAATTGCTGCTTTCAGAAATTTGGCTAAAGACGCATGTTCTCTGTCACAAGAAATCTGACACTGTTTAATGCAACTGTTTAAATAACCTGACCTAAATAAAACAGCAGAGCAGAAGAGTCAGCAAACTTATAGTTGCACAAGGCTCAGTCAGGCAAATGCCTGGAGCACATCTTTTATTAAACAAGGAAAGGTAGAACCATTCTACTGTGTTCTGACTGTTCAGACACATGCTACGAGTGTTACGAGCCCCATTGAAAATTACTGTTTCCACATTCATATCACCTCCTATTATCTCTGCTCAGTCACTGTGAGGCAGCCTAATCTATTCTTCACCATACAGACCATTTTATTCTAACCACTAAATAGCATTTCCCATTTGGATTCTGATATCCAGCAACAGGCTCATTCGTTTAAAGACAGTTTCTACATACTTTACTGAAAAGTGACATTTTGCAGCCAGGGAATTTAAACACTTTCCCCACCTGGAAGATTAACCCATTGGGTGGGTGGGTGTATGTACTTATGTATACATATAATTGTTATTTAAGGCAATGGCATAAGCGACAGTCACCAAGTATTGCGGAGCATGTGTGATCGGTTGTCATGATAATGACTTGAAGACTCTTTTTACTGCTGAATTACTAGTAAAAATCCATTTATGAACCCTAAGTTGCAAAGCATTTACACAGCTGCTTAACATCAAGCAGTTATTTATTCAGTGGAACTAGTCTAGAACTAACCTAGTTTTACGTTAGTATTAGATAGGGGCTAGTTAGTGATGACTACCAAGTTTTTCCCTCTTATGAGGCTATAAGAATAATGTGAGGACACCTGGAAAACTATCTGTCAAAAAAAAAGTCCAACTATCATTTATAGTAATGAGGTGAATGAATATAGAGACTGTCTTGTTTCTTATTACCACACCTATTACGCACTGGGGCTTATTGAAAACTTCTTTTGAACTTGCAGTTGTTAGTTAATTTGTCCTAATAGGACTAATCATCTCTCATTGACATCCAACATTGCACCTCATTTTCAAACATGTCTGCAGCCTGCTTGGGTACCCCTAAATCAGCACATAGCACACTACACCTGTAGACTTATGAAAAAGCTAGTAAGACAATCATATATAAATGATTACTTCTTCAGGTCGAACTGGTATCTGTTATAAACATAAGTAATAGCCAGTTTTCCATAACAACAATGATTTCAAGAAAATGTAGGCTTCCACAAGATAACATTTCCAGCAAAATTTGCAAACTGATCACTTCTCTTTCAGGAAAAGCAAATGATAATATTTGTTTTGGGGTCAGTTTACCTTCAGACTCTTTATTGGCCTGAGTAGTCACAACGCCTCTGGGGAATGTCTCTATTTCTGATCCCATGTCTGTATACCCCGAAAGAGGACTTCCAGTTAGATTAACACAGCAACTCAGATAGCTTAATGTTACGGGGAAAAGGGACACATCAACATTATCCAATCAAGATATGTGCAAAATCTTTTGTTTCACAAGAAATTCTGGTATTTCATTATTTCAGCTCGATTTTTGATGAAAACAAATGTGGAAGTATAAAAATTTCCTATGGGAGAGAGAGAGAATTTTTAATTTTATTTCTTAACTGTCCTTAAAGACTTAAACATAATCTGAAGAGAACACTTGGAAACATGATTTAGAAATAAGTTCTGTGCTGGCCAGGAGATGAGCACCTACTCTAACACTGGGCACGCTCAGCCTGTAACTCATAGGTTATATGAGTTATATGAGGTTATAGGAGGTCAACTAGGTCTAGTTACCTGGCCCTCCACCTGCTTTCGAATGCCATTTTTCTTGAGATGGCCTTCTGGCAGCCGACTTTAGGCTAGATAAATTATTCTTATGGTGACAGCCTGCTCCTGGCTGCCTTTTCTATCATTCTGAGCTGCATTTCTCATGCGCTACACAATTTGAAGTACCCAGATAAGTCTCTGGGGAAAAAATGGTGGCCAAGAACAGGCCACTTGTCACTGCCAGAACCGTGAATCCATGAGCAGCTCCTTCTGCCTGTGCTCCAAATTGCCTGTAGGTCAGAGAACAGTCAGAAGTGCAAACCACTCCTGTTGGAGGAAGACACCGGTCATCTTTTATCCTAGGGCAGCAACATGGCTATTTGTGCTCCAGCCTTAGGTAGAGGATGTTCCTAAGCCTAATATTTTGGTCAAACTCAGTCCTCAAGAGATTTAACTCGAAAAGTTTACTGCACATATTGCAAGATGAGACTTTGTGCAGCTAAAATGAGTAGCAGAATGTGGGAATGTTAAGGCTTCATTAATGGAGCTATGTAGTATTTTTCAGCAAATAAATCTATTTCCAGGTAACTGAAGCCAAAAGGGAAGCTGTTTACGAGTTTCTAATGCTGTCCATTTGTACAAGAAATTAAGAGTCCAATCAATTGCATTACCAACATAGTGTTGGTAAAATGTGTGTGTCTTGCAGATGGCACCTTGCCATCAGATACATCCCTGAATCCGGGAGTGCAAACCTTTTCAAATAAGAAGTCAGCAGATGTTGTAGCAAAATGTCATCTAGTATCAGGTGTCACTTAGGGATGGGGAGATGGGAATACTTCTCTCATATTCCAGCAGTGGTTTTCCTGGCAAAAATCTTGAAAACAGGAAGTGATGAGATACACCTTTTCACTTTTTTGCATGCTTAGATGTTATTAAAGGTATGGTAAGTTCACCACCACGAAGCTAAATCATTAATTTCAAGCTGTTATTTGGTCTTCCCAGACAGATCTTACGTACGCAGAACTATTCAGTTTGAGAGACAGGCTGTTAATGACTGGTATGGACCTTCAATTACATTGGCCCTAAACCATTCTATAATAGTAACGGAGCAAACAGAAGCTGTTTCTTGCTTTTATGATCAAAATTTCTTTCAAGACTTTAATAGTAGATCACCTCCCCAAGGGTATATTGCTTTTATTTTGATTTCTTTTTGATTAGAGAACTGATGTACTCTCCCAAGAAGCAAGACTTTTTGAGCAAATATTCTACTTGTGTAGGGCAGCTGATTTGCAGAAAGCAATGATCCACCTAAAACTCCTCCAGTTTGAAATTCCTCTTAAAACATTTATCATCAAAGAAAGTGAAGAATGCTTTGTTTTTAACTATATTTCAATCTTTCATTAGTTTTCCAGCTTTACATGATTTGGTGTTAGTAATATCTCCCAGATGTGAAAATACTCTACTTCCTCTACAAGGGATTTTATTCTGATATTTTGGGACTTGTTTGTAAACTCAAGCACAAAAGAGAAGCAGGGTTGACAAAATATAAAAATAAGCAATGATGACATTCAGATGGCTATCTTTAGGGCATCAGAGTTACCAGTTCTCAGGGATGAACGGAGTAAGTACATGCCGTTGCACAGGTCAGGTTGGTCAGACTCAGGCACGCTGCGTTGTCAGGCTTACTTTCTGAGGCTTTAGCGTGCAATCCACGGCATACTGGCCTTGACCCTTATTAACAAATGAAAGGAAGCGTATTCTGGTAAAACCTGGGACTGAATTATATAAAAAAATACCAAGTTGCCGTTCCAGAAACAGGGAAAGGGAAGCCCGATGGGAGATAGATAAAATTGTGCTTCAGTTTAGGGGTGAACTTCTGCTGAATTGGTTGTGTGAAGGGAAAAAAAGAATTTCCTTCTTTTTTCTCAAAATGGTCTTCCTGGAAGAAAGATGAAATTATTTTTGAAAGCCACAAGGGGAGACAGCCACTTTTTGCAGTGTTAGAGTGATAAGTTCATTAGAACACATGTTCTTATGAGCACTGGACAGGGACACAGCTGGCTTGCTTTATTTCAGAACAGCACGATGTCACAAGATGGTAATGCAGCATCATGACAGGCATCTCATTTTTATTTGGCATGTGCTGTAACATGTATCACAGTATTCATGTTGGATTCCTCAGAGTTGAACATGAGAGTTTCAGATCCTGATTCATGCTCTTACCTGAAAGCGTTGCAACCGCAATTTCATGTCAGCTTGAATCCCAAGAGGGACAGAGGTTCAGCAAAAACACAGAAGCTCCAGTCAAAACAGTGCAGAAAGAAATAGGAAAGAAAGAACAAACAATTGGAAAAAGGCAAGCGGCACTCACGCCTCCCAGGGCTTACAAAGGTAGAGTCAAGGACTTTTATGCTTCTCAAAACACTTGTCTTTCATTCAAGTGAAGAAAATCCAAGCAATCAAAGGCAAAGTTATCAGTGTAAAAATCACTCCATGACACATTTTTAAAAAAATGTAAAAAAGAAAATGTTGCATTTCCTTTGGTAAATGCAATGTTCAAAACAGTTTGATACAGCTGGTTCAAGTGGAAATGAATAATTTTACCTAGATCACAAAGTGACAGTAAATGTTTGTTGCATGCATACATAAAGGAAAGATCAGAGACATATTTTGTAACATAGCAGAACAATTTATCTGCCTCATAGACTCATGAATATTTGAATTGAGCGTTTGTGACTGAGAAAGCAGTCTGAAATCTCAATTTCCTGTTATTTCCTCAGTAATTGTGGAGTTTTGATGCTTACCTCCACAAGGAAGTAAATCTGTTAGGAATTTTATCCTTCTATGAAAAGTATATACATTTACTGGGCAGAAGAGATGAAGCAGAATTTGGATTTTATCCTGAACTCTTTGAGATAAGAACTTTGGTAATGCAGGGGACAGAACTGTGAGACAAGATCTACCTACGTGGAGTGCTCTTGTATCTGAAGTGCCATTGGGTTGTTCTCATATACCATGAATACTTTAAACTGCTTACCTGTCCCCATAACAAAAGTGAATGGAAGAGAGACAGAGAGAGAGAGAAAGAGAAAGGCAGGAAGGCGGGAAGGAAACAGATGTTATATATACTAATGGCAATGGAAAGTGATCTAACGTATGGGGTGCTTACCTGAATGAACTATGAGTGCTCTGAATTAAATAGTTCATTAATTTCCATGACAAATTGAAAGTTGCAGTCTTCACCACAGTGATTTATAATATATTCTGGATAAGAAATGAATTGTATCATACACACAATACAACCCATGAAATTATAAATACAGCTGCATAAATACTGGATAGATGAGTGGGGTTTTTTTCTCTATTGCTGGTAGCTTTTCTGCATAGAGCAATCTGAATCTGAGTTAGAAGTTCATTTTGAAGATATGTGAGGTGCTAGGCTTGTATTTTCTTAAATGAAAATGAGAATAGGTGGACTACAGAAATAAATATACAAATGGTCTTATAGAGTTCATTTTCCTATAACAGCTATTTATATAATGTAAAAGGAAATAAGACTAGTCTGATGTTTTCTGTTATCACTGAACTTATGAGGATTAAATTATTCCTTTAGTTGAACATAAGATCCTTCTGCATTTTAACCTCATCCTCTTACTTTTAATCTGCATTTTTCAAAGTTCTAATACAGAGGTAATTGCCTGTCACTGCTGAGTAGAGTAACATACAGAAACAAAAAATGCGTCCCACAAGCTTTAGCAATTTCAGCTTTTCACTCTTCAGGCACTGTCATGAGCTACCACTGATAAACTAGACGAGCATTCCTAATTACAAAACCTACAAACAAGCTTTGAAACTTACATTTGCGTACACTTCATCTCATTTACCTCTAGCCTTATTAACAATAGGCTCCAATCTGTGCTCATTATCTTGGTCTCATCTATAGACTGTAGTAAGACAAGAACTACTCTCTTTCAGGTTGTAGAGGGAGAGTGGATGACTAGATGCCTCATAAAATCTAAGTGAAAAAAAATACTACCCTTAACCCCTTGTCTCCCTTTCTCTTTATTATTGCAGTGTTCACACTTTGATTCACACTTTTACGGCAGTATATCCTATGATCAAGGGTTACTGCATATAGTATATGTCACTGCATATAGTGACAGTCATATAACGACCCTTGCCCAAGACACTTTACAAGCCAAGTACCAGATAAAAGACAGCAGGGGAAGTAACGTACTGTGATTGGACAATTTAATAATTATTTCTTAGGTTCCAAAGTTAGCACCCTGCTGAGGCATTTATATTTCTCTGGGCACTTGCACAGAGAGAAAGACATTGCTGCAGCAGGTTATAACTGGTTTACAAACAGAAGTTTTTCTTTTGCAGTCTGTGGCCTTGAGATTTCATTGTTGTAATCAAACAACCAAAAGCAACCCTGAATATTAGATTCTGCACCATAAGACAGCCTCCAAAACCAACCAGTTCATCAGACTGCCTTTCACCAGCCTATTTTGGTGAACACAGACAGATTAAAAGAAAGAAAAAAAGGAAGGTGCTTTGACCTTTCAGAACGTAAGTGGAGAAATCGAAGTGTAGTCAACACAAATATTTACTGCAGCTGGGATTTTGCTAGAATTGGACAACTTTATGAGAGGTAACAGCACTGGTATGACAGTAATACAAATTGCCAGATCTTGTGATGTAGGTCACAAATTAATACATTATAATTTATTTTCCCTTTGCTGAAACACTGAGTATTGTTCAGTGTCAGAGACTTAATACCTGACTGGAGAACATATAATACATTAAAACATCTTTATGGTAACCACATTACATACACAATCTGAAATGGATACCATAGAAGACTTCAGCAAAATCTTTGGAAATGCTGGAAACTTTGTGCAGGGAGTTGTCCAGACCTGCAGCTATTCACAGCACCATGTTAATTAGCAATTCTCTGAGCAAGATAAATCTATGCCACAGATGAACATGGCTGCTGAAATCTTTGACTGCAGAAGTCCCCATATTTCTCCTATTGCAAATGATAATTTTCTTATCACATTCTCCAGAAGGCAAAGTCATACAGTATTGTGCTTGAAAAGCCATTAATGAGGTTCTTCAAAAATCTTGCAAAATTATAAATATGAGTGTAGAGTTAGAAAGTGCTAACACCAATGAGGAAACACTCAGATGATCAGAAAGCCATTTTTCTTCATATTCACATGTTTTGATAAGGCATTCAAAGAAACAGGTGAGTTTATTTCTCTTTTTTGACTTACACATTTTGATCCCATTTTGAAATTATGCTAAAATGTAGCAAGAATCAAGAAGGTGAAAATAATAATCTCTTTTTCTATCCACAAAAACTGCAATTTTGGGTTCTAACCATACAATTGAAAGTGCAGACATCTACCTTCTTGATCTTGATTATGAGTTCAGGCACTCATGTGACCTGCTCACCAGATTCTCTCCCAATTCTATTTTTTTTCTGGTCATACAACATGATAAAAAAGGTCAAAGAAGATATTCAACTTATATAAATACTTTTTGCACAAACCATATCTTGAAAATCAGGTACTTGTGAAAGAAAGATCAATCCCCTAGTTTGGAACTGGAGAGGAGCAGAAGTAGCTCTCTACTAATTCTATTCTTCCCCATCATGAAAGGGATAGAGTGGCTCAATAAAGCATGTAGCAGAATCCAGCAAAACATCTACTGAACAGAATAAAAATAATTAACCCACTTCTTTTCCAACCGGTCAGCAAATGGAAACTGATTTTCTGGAGAAACTTTAATACCTTCTGGTGTACCAGAGTTGATTAGGGGGCAGGAAGGGAAGTTAAAATCTAAATGAAGTCTACATGCCCCTAATGGATCAATGACATAAAAAAAAGGAATATAGTTTGCCTTTGCGTAAATGACATTGAACAAACACAGTCTCTTGGTATAAAAACTTTTTAACAGTATACTGTAAAAATAATTAGCTGAAATGTGAGTTGCCATGAAATACATAATGGCTTCCAGTCTTTCTTCTACTGTTTGCACTGGTTATTCTCTCTGGGTATTTTATAAACTCTTGAAATTTTACAAACTGGAGAACTACACTTCCTGGGGTTCTAGTTTAGTTTTATTCCACATGATTAATTTTAGAAGGGATGTTCTGGTACAAGACTGAGCAATGTGTTAAATAGAAGATTTGTACTATTTCCAAGCAAAATTTTCAGATGAGTTACCCCCAAATTTTTAATTTCAAATTGAGATTTGGAAATATATATTTGTAAGTAATTTTCTCTGTCTTCTTGGATGCATTTGGATCATACTTGCATTTTTCAGACTACAAAGATAACACCTTTTTTATATTTGTATACATCATCGAAGTTTTTAGGGAAGTGTTAAACATATTCCTTTGCAATGAACTAAAATGACAGAGCTAAATGCATTTTAGCACAGAAACCCTCATTAAATCCTAACTCTAACATCGACCTTTGATAAGGCTGTCTGAATGGGCTGACAACAGTCACACAGCTATTGTTTTCACCAGTAGAACAGATTCTTCTAGGGATGGATTAGAAATGGAAAAAGACGAATCTGTCCGGGTTTCGGCTGGGATAAAGTTAATTTTCTTCCTAGTAGCTGGCATAGTGCTGTGTTTTGGTATTAGGATGAGAATAGTGTTGATAACACGCTGATGTTTTAGTTCTTGCTGAGCAGTGCTTACACTAGTCAAGAACTTTTCAGGTTCTCAATCCCTGCCAACGAGAAGCTGGGAGGGGGCACAGCCAGGACAGCTGACCCAAACTGGCCAAAGGGATATTCCATACCATATGACATCATGCTCAGTATATAAACTGGGGAAGTTGCCTGGGGGAGGGGGTGGCGACTGCTGCTTGGGAACTGGCTGGGCATCGATTGGCAGGTGGTAAGCAATTGCATTGTGCACCACTTATTTTGTATATTCTTTTATCACCATTATTATTATTATTATTTTCCCTTCCTTTTCTGTCCTATTGAACTGTCTTTATCTCAACCCACAAATTTTACTTTTTTTTTTTTTCAATTCTCTCCCCGATCCCACTGGGAGCAGGGAGGAGTGAGCGAATGGCTGTTTGGTGTTTAATTGCCAGCCGGGTTAAACCACAACACCTAAGTAGACCTTTTCTGTTCTAGTGTGTATTCATCCCACAGACAGACAGTCAGTCCTCTCCATCAGGCTTCCCTTTCCCTGTTTTTGGAACAGCAACTTTGTGTTTATGGATTTATAACAGCCCAATAACTCAAGGAAGCACAGTAACTTCCTTTTAGTGGAAAGGGAACTTCAGCACAATCTAGTAACGGGCCTATCTGCACAGGCAGCCTATGGAAGAAAGAGGATGTGAACCCCATCTGAATACCCCAAACCACCAACCAGACCACTGTCAGCCTCTTTCACAATGCTTCTTTCGTTTCAAAACAAGATCTTCTAAAAAACTCATACTAATAGGTGGTACCAATGCTGAAGCAATGCATAAAAACTGCCAGAGTAAAATATTTTACATAGGATTTGTAATATAATTGTAATTGAATAACATTCACTGAGTAGCAAAGCAGACTCATATTAGGTGCCATTCAATTTGAATACTGTATGTTAGCTTTAGTTTACTTGTATTGACAGCAGTCAGGTTTTGCTAATAAAGCTTACTTGTTTTATCCCCATTTGAAATACATCTCAGAAGCTCTACTCTGGTTTTCTTTTTCTTTTTACAAAGCTCCTAACAGTGAAGGTATTTAGTGGAAAGTAGCAGCTTGCTCTGAAGAGAGCTGGTCAGTCTTCCTCTGTTTGTACATTTCGTTTACATCCATGCTGGCACATTTTAAAACTACAGACAGAAAAAAAAATCAGCATTTTGTTTTAAAGTGGAGCTACAAGAAGAAATTATTGCACATTATCTTACTTATAATACTTCTAGTTTGGATTTTTCATTTTTTTTTAATGAGAGAAAATAAACCAAAGATATTGCAACATATTTCAAACTGTAAGCTTTTAAAAAGCATCATTATCTTTTTTTTCTCTCCAGTCATAGGAGCAGAACAGCCCACAGGTGTGTAGGGTATTTTGCAGCCTCATTTATTTAGAAATTAATCTCACCTGGCAAAGTAAAAATGATCTGCTATTCCCAGCAGTGATGACCTAAAAAGTCAGCATTAAACAGTATTTGTTAGACATTTTATAATGTAATCAGGCCTCTTTGTTGATGCTTGCTGCTGAGAAGGACAGAAAGGTTCTCCCAGAGAAAGTAGTTCAGCAAATCACTTAAGCAGGTGCTTATTTAAATGTGTGTTTCAATTTTAACAGGTGCTTAGATTCTACCAAAGTAAACCGGTCTCAGAAATGTACCTCAGTGCTGTGCTAAAGCTGGGCTAGCACCCCGATTAAAGCCTAAGTTTGGAAACACACTTCTGGCTTTTCTTTCAAGATCTTTGAGAATTTCAGAGCCCCTACTTATGTGTTAACATATCTGCAATGAATAAGAACATTTGCTTCTTCCATATGAAATCTCATTGGCTGGTGAAGAAAATATAGTTTAACATTAAAAAAGATAAATCAGAAGAAAAGTTGTATCTCTTCCATATGTTGTGGTTTAACCCGGCAGGCAGCC
>NW_009215041.1:0-6564 GCF_000690835.1 Fulmarus glacialis
TTTTTCTTCAGTCTTCATTTAAACACATTAAAAAGGTAACTAAGTATATCTTATTAAAGAATATATTGCAACAACTCCAATTGGCAATAAAATTAGATGGATATAGAGGAATATAAAATGTTTGGCTTCTTTTTTAATTCAGCAAAATTAATAAGAAGCTGCTTAACAATGAAGGTTAATTTCATACTGCTTAGCTAGTTACAAGGGGTTGTTTGGTTTGGTTTTTGTATCTGGGTCACACCTAATGTCTGAACAGAACGTTAATTATAAATATTACTGATTATCAAACAAATGACAGTTTTGCAGTTGTCTTTAATTGCAATATCTTTGACTATACTCAGCTTAAACAAAATTGGTCCTGATAAAAATTTTATTATTAATAAAAAGTACTCATAATGCATTCTTCTGTGAAAAGACAGCCACAATTTCAGAGGCTAATAAAAATTATAAGCCAGCTAAGAACTCAAAAAAAGAAATACAGCGTAGCTGAATACTAGAGGACCTCTGAAGATCATCTAGTCCAACACCCCTGCTCAAAAAGCAGTAACCTAGAGCAGGTTGTTCAGAGCCGCGTCCAGTCAGGTTTTGCAGATCTTCGAGGATGGCGACTCCACAAGCTCTCTGGGCAACCTGTTGCCATGTCTGACCATTCTTACAGTAAAAAAAAAAAAAAAAAAGCTTTTTCTTATGTGCAATTTCCTATGTTTCAGTTTGTGCCCATTGCCTCTTGCTCTGTCACTGGACACCACTGAGAAGGGTCTGGCTCCATCGTCTTTACTACCCTCATCAGGTGTTTATACACATTCACATCATTCCCCCCTGAGCCTTTACTCCTTGAGGATGAACAGTCCCAGCTCTCCTAACCTCTCCTCATATGAGAGATGCTCCAGTTCCTTAATCACTTCATGGCCCTATGCTGGACTCTCTCCAGTATGTCCAGTACATGGACATACTGGAGAGACTGAGGAGCCCACAACTGCACACAGCATTCCAGCAGAGACTAACATAAGGTTAGACAATTTTCATTTTTTGTTTTCAGAGTTATAATACTACAATTTAAAGGTTCTGATTTCTTCTGCTTTATAATGCTAAATGACATTTTTACACACTTACAGATTGGCTGAAAAGTGATACTGTGAGATTAATCAAAGTCTTGTAAATAACAAATTTTAAACTTTGAGTAATGTAAAACTGAAGAGGAAACTCCATTTAGAGAGGAGCTGCCAATTAGCAACTGTCAAAATGGAACTGTAAACTAAATGGGGTTACCTTGAGTCCTGTTATGCGATATCATCATAGGTGACTGGAAGATAGAGAAGGGAGTATACATACTCATTTTGTGCATGACATAATGCTGGAAGAAACTGCAAGTCAGTCAGGGTTGTGATTCAAAATGAACTGCTGTAATCTGTTAAAAGGGTTAGGTCTTCCGCTGGGACAAGAATAATTGTCTAGATAGCAGTTCTTTGGATGGGAGAGTCTGAGGACTGTTTATGACTTGCAAGCCAAACACAATTATGGCACGTTATTACCAGCAAGGCAACCTGTACCGTGGCACATAAGAACATGAATTTGAATTTTGCTGGATGCATGAAGCAACCTTTTTCCTGCACTCAGCTGTCATAGGGGCTCAGTTGGAGGTCTTTGTCCAGATTTGACACTCCAGGAGTCATATGGGAGACTCAAAAGAAAATAGCAAGAATGGTAGGAGACACAACAGAAAAAAAGATTAAAGGAGCTGTGATTATTCGGGCTAAAGAGGATAAGATGAAGCAGGAAATGGAAAAAGTAAAGTTGGATATTTTTTTCTCAGAGAAAAGGAAAAAGCTATTTCCCATATTTATCCTGCATAGATAAATATTAATGGGGATTGACTGCAGTAAGAGAGATTCAGATTTGATACGAACAAAAGTTTTTTAGTGGTAAAGATGCTGAAGCATTGGTATAGTTTGCTGACCACTTCTGACAACTTTTAGAAAAGGTTAGACAGACGTGTGTAACATAGTTAAGAGTTGATCTACCCAGAAGGGACTAGGTGACCTTTGAAAGTGCCTTTGAGCTCTATGATTCTTCTCATTTACAACTGCCACCGTACAGAGTTACAAAGCCAGACAAAGGAATCTGCTGTTAAAAGCAATGGATAAAAAAAAAAAATATAAAGTGCCTGTCTCTTTCTGAGCTGTACCCTTCTCTGTTCAAGTCGAGAATATCAGTCTCGTGTTTGATTTGGGCTGTTTTGGTTGTCAGTTTTGTTCTTTGTCTTATCTGAATGTTTACTTTTATTTCCAAACCTATCTAATATGTCAAGGTTCTGAGGCTATTATCTAAAAAGACGCAAATGAACTGCAGATGTTGCTGAATGTTTGATATATTTCTACAATATTTCAGCATTGTTTATGTCAAAAAACCCTTCCTAAGAAGCTTGTTTCTTCTAAATTATTTTGAAAAGTTAATTTGAATAGTGACCACCAGCCTTCAGATGCATAGACCATCAATATCAATATTAATTCCTTCAACAAACAGGAGTTTTGATGTTTTTTTGAAACGTGCCTGAGATATTAGTAGGCCATTTTCTGGCAAATCCTTGAGTTGAATTATTTTTCAAGCATAAACACACAGTGCTTAACTGACTATTAGAATATTTTAAAACGACTATCATATCTGAACGACAGGTAGGGATAACTTGTATTTAGAAAGCAGTGTAACGTAGAGGCAGTCCATCAAAATGAAGAGAGGACTCTGCATTCTGGCTAAGAGCACTACTGTTCTGGTAAGTGCAGTGCCAGCTGTGTCACTGCCATGCACTATACTTTTGAAACTCTGCTACGTATTCACAATATGCATTCAGTAAGGTCTAATAAGCTTCTATCTGAGAAGCAAACCCAAAGAAGAGGACCTTTATATTTTTAGAATTTATGCTACGCTATTTTGATAATAATTCCATATTATCCATACTGAAGTAGTGTGTTTCACGCATGATGATTTCCCCAAAGAGAATCTTATTTCATCCATCAGGGATGTTTGTTTTTTTAAAAAATATAAATTAGACATTAATAAATAACAAAATCAACTTGTATTTATGAAAGACTTTGGTACCTTCCATTTCTCTGATACTAGTGACTACGTTCCAGAAATTTCATATCGATCAGGAAATCATGAGAGCCCTGTTTTTACTGAGGGTGATAATTGATTTCTACTCATATCTAATATTTCAGCTTTTGGGTTTGGCTTTAAATTTAGTTACTTAAAATAGTTTCATTTTCTGAGTAGTTCCTAAACAATATATGGTGCAAGGATCATAAAATTCATATAGCAATCCAGCTAGATCATCCATCAAGAATAACAGATATGCCTGATCCGCTTTATTTTGGTTTTGTTACATTATTTATAGCTTTCCAATTTAGAATAAGACATGCCACTAAAAAGGAGAACTTTGTTTCCTACTAAATTTAAGAACCAACCTACTTGAAAATGATTCCCTGTTATGTTTTCTTTACACATCCAAGTTTTTGAGATATTTGATAAAGAAAACTCAGAAAATATGAAATAAATTTTGTAGGACTTGATTCTCTTCTTCCCGTGTGTGAGAAAGCATTGGTATTTGTAATCCCACATTTCATTACACTCTGCAAGCTTACATGTTAGAGGAGGAAAATGTATTGTATAACCCTTGAAATCCAGGAAATAAAAACTATTGCTTCCCAAGCTAAAGTGAGAAAATGTCTGTATAGTTAAAACGGGTGTTTGTCACTCATTGGAAATTATGCTGGATCACATTGTTAATGACTATGATTTTCTTAGGGTACAAAAAACACTTTACAATTTTAGCTTCTGGAAACAAAACTAGGGAGTAGTTTTATTTTTATTCTTTTTTTTTTTTTTTTAAAGGTGGGGAAGTGGCCCATGTCAAATTGCTTGTCAGAATTATTTTACTCGGAAGATACCTATTATTACATTTTCCTATCTTTGGTAGTGTGTTTTAAACAAAGGGAAACATACTGAGCATTGCTGTGAAGTAATACAAGGAGTTATTGCACATATAACTCCTATAAAAAAGACAGCATTTTGCTATGTGTGTCAATCTGTGTGTCATAAGCACCTTGGTTTGAACATTTTGACCATGTCTCTCCAAGGAGATTATGATTTTGGCCCACTTAAGTTTCTACATGGCCTTTCAGTATTGGATTTCAGCTGGTTGCTTATGAACTTTGGAAAATGTTATCCTTATTTTATCACTTCCTTTATAAATCAGTCTCATCAATAAAAAGAGAATAGCACTACTTTTAGGACTGATAGGAATTTAACTTGTATATTTTCATATAAACTCTTGAGATGTACAGGGACAGTACTAGAAGTAAGGGATTTATGATGAAGTTGGCTTGATAGGAAATTTCCTGTCTTAGCTGACATGAAAGTACTTTGGATGAAAGAAGCTATGATAAACACATTGTCTAAACACGTTCCTTCATCAAGAAGAGGTTGTATTAATGACATTACCAATCTTGCTGTTGTATAAGAGAATAGGAAAACAAAAGTATGATTGCATTTAATTAATTTACTACAGGACACATACAACAGGACTGCGCAAACGAATGCAATCTATTTCTATTTTTAAGAAGACTTTTGCTACACTATACATAGAATCCTAAGGTGTATATACCGCTGGAAATGATTGTGGGTCCATATACATTCTCTTAAATTAGCACTTTGTACCTTTAAAAGTTCTACTTGTAAATTTCAGTTAAAATACACTGGTAATATAAAACCAAATTGTTTTCTGCTGTAAAAATGCACTTCACAGATATTTGACAGTTTTATTCCTGCTCTATCAATTTTAGAAATGGACTTCTCTTGTGTTTAGAGTGTGCAGATCCTCAGGGATACTGGGCAAACAAAATACAGTGCAAAGTTTGCGTAGGAAGAAACCTACAATAAAAAAATTGAGATAGTCTCTCACATATATGACTATTTCAAGGATGAGGGGAATGCTTTAAGGACTATTTTGAGATTTTCAGAGACTTAAATGCAAAATACTTGACAAATTCTGTAGTAACCGTGATCAGTAGCAAAGAACTAAGTAATTTAGGTCAGAGAAAGTGATCACTGGGAAACCACTGAAGCATCTGTTCTTCCAAAAATAGCGTATAACAATTCAGATTAGGAGGAACAACTTAGTTTCGTTGTGAGAAACTCATTGACATTGGGGAAAAAAGTAGTTCATTGTTTTTCATTATTAAAGCTTTCTCTATAGGAAGTTCTCTGTTGGTGACAATAAATTGTCAAAAAAACAAGACACTGTTGGTGGTGACAATAAATTGTCAAAAAACCATGAAAGTTTGCAGAAAAAGGCAAGAAATTTAAGTCACTATGCTTACATTTGCTAAGCAGTGTCTTAAAATTTCTAAATTATTAATTCAAAATCTTTCTTTTTTTTTTTTTTTTTTTTTTTTTTTTTGTTCTTATGCCAGAGTGGAAGTTGATAGCTTATAAATTAATAAGTAATTTGAAAAATTACCATTGGTTTAAATTGTTTTTACAGATATCTAAACGTGAGGCTTTTTTAAACTATGAAATTCTGCATTGTTCTGTATATTAAACATCAACAACTTGCTGTGCGAACACACATATTGTGATTGGTGCGCTCTTAAAATGGATTTCTTTTTTTTTTCCCAGAATGAGTTCTTCTATTTCATATAGTGAAATGAGACCTGGGATTTACTTTATTTCAGAAAGGTAATAACTGTGCAAGATAGATGATTTACCAATGGCAGGGTATGGTATTAAGAAACGTTCTGTTCTTCAAAACCAATGAAGACAGCAATGTGTTTAAATGGCCCACAAGAAAATAGCTCTGAAAGATTTACTATATTTTAATTACACTGAGATACAGGATTTTGCCAAAATTGTTCTTTAAAATACCTATATACTGTAGATGACTGTTTTATAGATGTAAAAAGTGTTTCAAGATATTCCAAGACTTCTCATAGCATTTTTCAGTGTAAACTCTAAATCTCTCTTGAAGAAAATTAGTGTTCGAAGAAAAGAGGATTTACAAAAGACTTAATGATATTTTAGGAGCTAAATCTACATTGTAAATACAGACATGTTGTCATCGGGGGAGGGGGGAGGAGTTTAATCCATGATGGTTTTTAAAGTTCAATGAGTTGCACAACAATGAATTACAGAGGAGACTATTTTCCTGTTCTGCTCAACCTTTTGTTTCACCAAATAGAGAAATACTTTCTTTGGAAGGAAGACAGGGAGAAGGCCATATCTGCCTAGTCAGTGAAGCCTGGAAGTCAAGTACTGATTTTTTACTCTAGCTAAAAACCAGTTTATTACAAAGAGATTTCTTCACATAAAAATATTTGCCTGTAATGGTGGGAAAGCAGGTACAGAGTATATACAAAGGCTTACATTATAGGGGTTTATCATTTGTATTGAATACACAAAGCTTTTCTGATTAAGTCCGATTTCAGTGGAGTTGTGTAATCATTAACATGATTACATTATCAGCTTGTTTAAGTAACTGTGGTGGAAATGCCAAAAGGAAAGCATGTTACA
>NW_009215042.1:0-7763 GCF_000690835.1 Fulmarus glacialis
AAACCACGACAGTAGCCAAAGAGTCAAGAATGACCATCCAGTCCAGAAAGAGTCAAACGCTTTGGTCCAGTCCTGACCATCTTCCCCTCTCCAACCTGAAGAATGATAGACTGTAAGGGTATTTGGAAGCTGAGAACATCCGGTTATAACATCCCTTAACACACTCTGGTCTTCAAAAGTGTTTCAGGTAACATTAGAAGGAAAGACATCTTCAGTCAGCCCTCATTTCTGAATATAAATAAATTCATACAACAATCTTGGTATTCTCAGTCTTAAGAGTATTATTATTTAGCCATCATATGGATTTTAGAGGAGGGTAAATCTTCCTGGAACATGACAACATAGGTCTGGAATGTGATTGCATGAGACCTCGTATTTCAATTCATATTCTCTCAGGTTGTATCACATATGTTGACACCATAATTTTTTGTCTGATGATGAACAAAAAGACACTCTAGATTATTTTTTCAATATTTAGGTAATCTATATTTTTTTGCTAGAATATGTTCCAAAACCAATGGATCTTCACATACTTTCTAACTTTTACATATTCAAAATTGTTATCTGTTAATCTCTAATTTTCTAGTAATTTATCTATCAGCTTATAAACAACAGTCATAATGGTTGTGACAAGGTTTATCTTTCCTAATTTTACCCATCCTTATTTACATTTGAGTTGGTCACACAATCGGGAAAACTTAGGGTGAATTGCAGATGTAGGTGTCTATAATGTAGTTACAAACATTCAGTTAAATCATATCCTTTCTATTTCTGCGGTATGGATCAATCATTGATTCATATCTAACGTGGTCTACTCTAACGTCCTACATCATGATCTCTATCCAGCTGCTATTTTATATACTGGCATTAAGTTTATAAATGAGAACATAGTTGTCTTTATACTGAAATTTATTGATCTCAGATATTTTTCTTTGTATTTTGATTATTTTGAAGTCTAAGTCTGTCCCCCAGTGGTATTCATTATATAACACAAATAGATTAAGAATGTTAAGACACACAAGGGGTCAAAACAAGTTTGACTTTATTATCCCAAAATGTTTCCAACTCACCTAATCTGGTGTCATCTGTATATATGACAAACATATTCTCTGTTTTATTATACAGAAAATTAATAAAGCAATTGAACAGTACTCAATGCAAGAGAAAGCCTTGCTGTACTCTTGCCAGACTACTTGTGTCTTCCCAAACTGACAACAAATAATTCAATAACTACTCTTTGAGTATTTCTTTGAGCATTTCTGTCCCTTTTGTTTAGTTTTGTACCTCCCCAGTAATTTCCTAACTTCCAATTTCTTAATGCTTATGAGAATATCATGTGAAATTATCTCAAAACTCTGTACCAGTCCTCTTAAATCAAACTGATTTCAACAGTCATTGGGCTGCTTTGGAAGTATCATTTTTGTATATTCCAAAATCTGATGTCTTTCCTTTTACATTTTGCTACTGACAATCCCACACTTGTTCTTAAATACAGGTTTTATACTACGTTGTAATTTGAGATTAGTTAATAGTGTTGGGTGAACTAGAGGGCTTCTCAGTACATTGAAAATTATTTATCATTAATTATTTTTTTGCTTATTGTGTTGTACAAATTGTTTGCTAGGTGTTTTTTGAACGCAAGTAGGAAGAAAAAGTGGAACTGAGAGCAGTCTGAAAGTGCCATACAATTTTTAATTTATGATGACATTTTGATGAGCATTTTAATACCTTAGTATTCTTTCCAAGCAGTCAGTGTTTAATGAAGTGAAGTAACTTGAACACACTTCATAATCTCTGAAAAAAGTATATATAATGTTCTTTTTCTGATTTCTTCTTGACCCCTCTTTTCAAGGATATTGAAAGGAAAACACTTGAATAGATAGAATTTTCAAATCTTGTTACAACACTAAAGGCTGACAATTTTGTCCCGCATAAGGGAGATATGGCTTGGGAAAATGCCTCAAGATCCTGTCCTCACCTCAGGCAAAGATTCCTGTAGAGTTAAAGATAAAGTGATCCATTTTCCCCCTTATTATGTCTCCTATTACCAACAAAATACACTGGTTTATGCTCATATCAGCCTGACTGAATGACGGAAATATTGTATAATGCTGCTAATGGTACCTGGTTAATGGAGGGTAATGGAGCAGAAAATATGTTCATTACTGAAAAGGTGGAGAAGAGATGCTTTTATATCGTTAGCCTAGAAAATCCCAAATGACTAAAAGTATTTGGCTGTAGAGTACAGGAAAAGTTATTAGGATGTTGGCACCACACAATGACTCACTTAAAAATGCCCTTTCCCCTTTTACTTCTCGTCTCTCTACCTGGCTTAAAGTTTTAGAATCACTAAATTTTGTCCTTCCTTTTGTGAAAATGTTTACCATTCCACTCTAGGGCAAGACTTAAAACCCTTGTTTATAATGAAAACCTGTATACAAATATTCTTAGTCTTGTTTTAGACTTTTGTAGTGTACCATGTTTAACTGTGGCATTTATTACTATTATGATCAAATTAAAAAAGCTAATACTACATTTTAGATTCATTCAGTACCAATCTGTGGAAAAAGTAGAACATTTCCCATATTTTTTTCTATTATAGAACATTTTTGCTCTTATATAATATTTTCTACCTGTATCATTTATGATAAAAATAAATTTACTTCCTAAATCTAGTAAACATAAAAGATTGGCTTCCTTTATGCATGTGTAAAGGGATAAAAATATTTTTATTGGGTTAAAAATGGAGAAAAAACCCTCTCATCTTTAAGAAAGTGTAATTAAGCATGTAGTATAATCTTATTATATTGTACATTAAAAAACCAATATAATTTGGCAAATTTCTGAAGCCTAACTTGACTTAATTTTGAATAGGAATACGACCTCTGAGCGTTTTGACTGATAGTTTGGCCATTTTACGCAAGTAATACTAAAAGTCAAAGGCAGCAGTTTTTTATACAACCTGTCTTTAAAAAACAAAAGTGAAATATGAAAAAATGCACAGAAGAATATTTTAAGTGTTGTATGATCTTGAGGTCCAAAGCCTACTGAACATTTCCTGGATTTATAAATGTTGTTTTCTATAAATCCTTGTTCTTCAGCACCAAAATGAAGTACTGTGTTTCAAGGACTTCTCAGGCTTTTTATCTTCCCAAAGTTCATTCACGTAATTCAACAGAAACCTTTCAAAAAATTGGTCATTTATCCAATATTTTTTCCAAGATTAATTCAGTAGGAAATTCTGTCTGAAAAAATACCACAGGCACTCTACTTTTAGCAGGTAAAACACAGGTATGATATCTGAATTATTTCCTATTTATTCATATATTCTGGTTCAGCAAATAGGAAAAAAACACATATTGAAAATGAAAACAATGAATAGGTACTTCCTTTTTTGTAAAGATCTCTGAATTGCAGAGATATGGTAAAGAAAGCTAGGTGAAAACCTCTCACTATTCCAGAAAAAAAACTTTAGGAATTTACTTTCTTCCCAATAGAGAAAGACCTAGCACTTAACAAGACCAACTTTGAGCTAAAAGGAACTAACCACAACTGGATACAAGGAAGACCGTTCTCAGAATTTTATGGCTAAGTATCTGATTTAACTTAAGCTGTGTAATAATAACTTCATTTTGCTAAACCCTGTTAATGTGCTTGTGTGTGAGAGAGAAAGAGACTGCATCCGACTGGTGAAATACCATGATACCAGCAGTCAGGGTTCAGTTTCTTTTATTCAGTGAGAGGCAATCTGTCTCTTTTGTATATGCCTGTCAATTAATTTGCATGAATTTCCAGCCTTGATGGAACTTATTACTTATCACTTGAGTGTTCAAGTTGATTTTTTCTTTTCATATTAGAATATTCAGTTAATTCCTTTTTGCTGGCTGTCAATCATACTTTATCTGTAGATGAATAAATTCAGCCTTTTACGTAACATGCCAAGCTTTTTTTTTTTTTTTTTTTCCCTCCTTCTGGATTCAGGGAATTACAAATAATGTATTTGACAAGAATATTTCCTGCCATTAATGGTAACTAGTATCTCATACTACTCATTAAAATTTATAAAGTATCTTATACTTGCAAAAACCAAATTATTATTTTTGTCACCACAGAAGGATATGAACAAGCACCAGAAAATTTCAGTCATAAGCAGTTACAATTAAACATAAGCAACCACTTCTAGGAATCTCTTGTTACACATTATATCTTCACTGGAGTAAGGGTGGTAACTGTCAGCTCTTTCTGAGAGTTCTGGGAGTAATGCATCAAGTCATGCAAGTACCATGCTTTGAAGTACACACAGTTCGCAAATCACTCTGTAACAGAAGTGAGAACACATTAAAAAAACCAAGCAAAAATTTAATTTATTTTTAACTTCTGTTGCTGGACTGTGACTTTTACTAGTGATTATTTTACTACTGAGTAAAGGTAATGTATATTTAAACAAACCTTAATTAAAGGAGTTAAGATTGACACAATTCCTAATCCTGCTCCTATTCCTTAAATGCCCAGTGCCCTTACAAAGAGCTGTTATCTTTATATAGTTCAGGTTTCAGTGCTTACTGAAATAATTTTGAGAATGTGTCTTTTAGGAATTTATAAAATCAGATTAATTTAATGAATTTACTTTTTCATTAACCATATCAGTATGTATAAATCACTACTAAACTGATATGTAAAATTGTACAGATTATTATTTGTTACGGGTTGTTTCCACAACAGTGAACAGCAGAGGGAGAGAAAAGAAGGAGAAAACAAATGAAAATGAAAGTTGGTTTGAAAATATTTTTCTCTGGAAAATTAGAAAAAATAATATTTTAGACTGAGCTTTGTTTTCAGTTTTTAACATGAGTTTAAGACCTATATTATCTGATTGCAGGCAATTTTACAGAAGAAGTTTAAAAAAAAAAAAGTTTAGCTTAGAAAATTTTGGAATCTTTTTGGCCTTTATTTTTCAGTGCTCGGTGTCCTGTTCCTAAAATCTACATCTACATTCATTTACAAGCATGTATGTTGGCCTTGTTTAGCTGGCAAGATTTCTGCCACATATCTTCGGTACTGTCTGGAAGAAGATGTATAATTAAATGTGATAGTTTTTTCTTCTAAGAGAATAAAGGCATGCTAGGCAGATATCAGAGCTATTTATGTTTCTATGACATGGGTGTTTGTAGAAGTGAGTGCTAGTTCCATGGAGGCATTGTAGACGAGTAATGGTTTTTTGGAGAAGTTGTGCTTGATAAATTGAACAAAAATGTAATGCTGAAGCCTATGCAATCTGCAACCCATTTTAGGAGCAAGAACTTTCTTTATGGTGTTCCTGGCTAATGTCAGCAGAAAGTTTAATGATGGCACCAACTCTCATTTTGTGTCTGCATTAAGAATGAAGTCTGAATATGTGGACACCAGATTTAAAACATTTTGCTGCTGCTGCCTAATCCTGTTTCTTCTCTAGCTTCATATGGACCTCCCCTTCAGAAATCTTTGAGGTTCTTTTGTTGTGTGGTTGAAATCACAAGATGACTTGATAAATTAAGACAATTGTCTAAATATTAATATCCTTTCTTGATGGCAGGCAACCAACACAGAAACTCCAGCAGATATTTTAGAATTGGGCTGCTTGGTATCACCTTGCTCCTGAGAGTTTGGGGGGCAGCTGGTAGTGGTGATATCCTGGTTGAGTGATACCATCCATTAAGCTACATTCTACAGAACACAGAACTGTGCCAGAGCCAGTGCAGAAAGGATAATATCCTCAGAGTAGGGCATTTAGGCTCACCAATATTCATGTGTATATCAGTAAAACAAGGGGAAATTCTGTGCGGTTCTGTGAGGTAAAAGTTAAAGAATTCCTTTTGATGCAATGGATATTTTTTTCAAGCTTTTCATGTTCATTTCAAGTATCTGTTAAATCATACTGTTAAAACAGGAATGTTAAGGGTCATTATTCACAGAATCACAAAATGATTGAGGTTGGAAGGGACCTCTTGAGATCATCTGGTCTAACACCCTTGCTCAGGTAGGGTCACCTAGATTAGGTGTCCCAGGATCATGTCCTTGCAGCTTTTGAGTATCTCCACAGATGGAGACTCCATAACCTCTCTGGGAAACCTATTTCAGTGTTTGATGATCCTCAGATAAAGTGTTTTCTTGTGTTCAGATGGAATTTAATTGGTTTAATTCGTGCTAACTGCATCCTGTCCTTTCATTGGGCTCTACCAAGAAGAGCCTGTTTCCCTTGTCTTCATTTTCTTCCACTTGATATTTATACATTGATGACATCCCCCGAGTCTTCTCTTCGTCAGTCTGAACAGTCCTAACTCTCTCTGCCTCTCCTCATATGAAAGATACTCCAGTCCCTTAATCATTTTTGTGGCCCAGTGCTAGATTTGCCCCAATAAGTTCATACCTTTGTTGTTCTGGGCAGCCCAGAAGTGGACACACTACTCCAGATGTGGTCTCATCAGTGCTGAGTAGAGAGGAAGGATCACGCCTTGTGACCTGCTGGTCTTCCTAATGCAGCCCAGGAGGCTGTTGGCTTTTTTTTTCTTCAAGGACACATTGCTGGCTCATACTCATCTCGGTGTTGACCACGACCTGAAGGTCGTCCTTGGCAAATATACTTTCCAGCCAATCAGCCCCCAGCGTGTACTGATGCCTGAGGTTATTCCTCCCCAGATGCTGAACTTTGCATTTCTCCTTGTTCAAAATCATGACTTTCCTCTCTGCCCATTTATCCAGCCTGTCAAGGTCCCCCTGAGAGGCTGGGGGTGCCTCTGATTCATTTCAACCAAACCAATAAGCATTATAACCTCCAACATCTGATCCTCAGATCAAAGAGGGTATTAGACCATTCAAAGATGTTGTATCTGCAGATGAATGTGGAGAATAGTAAGTAGGAAGTAGGAAGTGAAAAACAAAGTCTAGGAAATGTTTAGGAGGCAATGGAAAAGAGACAAAAATTAGGATGTCTTTTCCTAAAATGTCAGTAAGTGTTGAAGGGAATAAATAAAACAGGAAAGAAAGGGAATTTTCATTTTGTGATTTTCATTTGTTTCATTGCCTTCTATGCACTTTTTGGTTGTTAACTAAATGAAGCTATATTTTGAAAAGTCAGGTTTATAGAGAGTGGTAATGTATTTTTAGAGCAAATAGTATGGTTGGACAGAAATGACCCACTGTCTGAAATAAAGAATGATCAGATTCAACCGAAGTGAAGGTTGGGAGGAACTGCTCTGTTTTAATGAGTTAATTGATTAATTATTTTACAGTAATTCAGGTGTCCTCTTTTCAGGTTATTTTAAGCAGTTAATGTCAGAAGCTCTGACTGTGATTTAGTACAGTTTTTGGGAGCTTCATTATAAAGGATACTGAAATGATGTAAAGAACAGCTTCCCCAGTTCTGCCATGACATCAAGTGTTTTTATTACAGTTGTTGATTAGGGCTGGCTACTAAAACCTCTGACTGTCTGGTTTAGTTTGGGATGGATTTATTTTTGAAATAGCTATTGTTTACATAATTTGTTTATTTATTTTAAGAGATGGAAGGAAAAAGGAGCTCCTGGAACAGTCGATGCATCTCATTTTGGTTGATAAATGTGTATTATCAGGTCTCTGTGACCTATTTGGAGCAAGGATTCAAATCAGCATCTCCGGTGTTGCAGATAGACCTCAGAGCTCTGTGCTTTAGCAATTCAGACATAATATGTATATTCTTCTTTATTGTATTTATTTAATTAATGTTTTTACAAGTATATTAATGACAA
>NW_009215043.1:0-49510 GCF_000690835.1 Fulmarus glacialis
CTAGTGATCCTGGTTTCATCCCCTTCCCCTTCTCCTTGCAGCTGGAGCTTTACAGTCTCTGGGAGCGCTCAACTGGATACATGCCATTCTTTTATAAATCTCCTTCCTTTTGGGCCATGGTGTCAAAAACAGTGACATGAAAGATATGAAAGATACGTAACTATGGAAACACATGGTTTATTGGTACTCTCTGTAGTAAGAGACAGAACAAGGACAGAGAGAAGGACAATAACTTGGCAATGAGCAAACCTACATTGGGAAAAAAGGCAGAGTACGGTACTCTCAATTGCCCTGCTCCTCTGGAGAGCCGATACAGGGGCAACACAACACAGTGCAATGCATCTACTCTGCTTGCTGGAATGAAGGCCAGAAACATGAAGCCTCATTCAAACACCTCAAGAGTAAGAGAAAGGGAATTTTCTGATCAATACACAAGCAAAAAGCTTTGGTGAGGAGTCAGGTAACACAAGGGGCAGCCACAAGAGTCTTACATGTGCATGCATGGCTTTAACTACTCTGTGGACTGAGCTGGTAACCATCTATCCCCCTTTCCAAAGAGGATTCTACGGATGATTCAGTGACTCTGAGCTAAGTGGTGAGTTTCTGACCCGCAGGCTCAGGAACTTTGATCTTCAGCTTTTAAGGCACAGCTACTCTGCACCTTACTGGCGTACCTCATCCTCCACACAAACTGTTTTCCTAAACAGAATACGTTCTAGGAGTCCATCTCTGGCCATTCACGTAAGGTCATGGATGCCTTTAAGCAAGCAGCCACAGGACGCTCAGCAGATATTCCTTCAGTAGTCAAGTATGGTTCTACTCTTCTATCACACCAGAACAGTGTCAATGTTAAATTAAGTCATGAAGTTCACTTAGAAGGACCAAACTTGTGACGACTATTCTTCTTAGAGAACACACTCTAAGTTCAAATAGTTGTTCCTCAGGGAACAATAAGAATTACAGTAATCCTCATGTTTGTTCTTTTTTTTTAAAAAAGTCACTTTTTTTCACAGAAGCTGGCGGGTAGGAAAAAATTGCTGCACTGACTAGAACACAGATGGGGGAAAAAAGAAGGAAAAAAGTACACCTAGAAAAAGGAAAGAAAGTTTGAAGCTGACGCAGCATGGTCTGGTAGACTTCCTTTGTCAAGAACATTCTCTTGTTTTTCCTGGCTAAAAGCATTTATTTCATTCATTACAGAAAGAACAGAGAAGACTCCATAATTATTCATTAGATACAAACATAGAATAAATTGATCTTTGCACATCATACCACTTCAGACTTTAAATACACAGAGGCATGTGATTAAATCAATATTCTCAAAGGAGACAACACTCTCTAATAGCTGGCTTTAATAATCATAATTTTGCAACCCACTGTGCTTTGAACACAGGAATGAATTTGCCATGGCAAAGCCAAGTTCTCACAGGAAGAAGGTAGGCATTAGTATATCATAGTCTTTTTTCAGCTATGGAAACTGAGGCCAAGGGATTACTGGTAGCATTTACAAAAGGAGGAGGCACTTAAATACCACGATACCCCCGGCTTTTGGTCTACTCCTGCAAGAATAAATGCCTAACTCATTTCTGAAACAGGACACAAAATCATTTAATGGCCCAATTTCTGCAAGGATATTTGAAATGCTTCAAGATACAGGTAGTTATCTGGAAGGTAAGCAACAGTTTCCTTAGCTGTCTAGTACTACCAGGAACGCTATTAGCTTCCCTATGCTTACCTTTAAATGCATATCTGACTTTTGAGACTGGGTTTGCCCATGTTTCTGAGAACATTACTTTTTCTCTGTCTCATCTGCACTGCAAGACATCTTGCACAGGCAGCCCTGGCACCCCAGAGTTTAGGTATCTGCTGGAGATTGCTGTTGCTCCTCTTGGTCAGGCTTTCTATTGCCAATGCAAAGAAATATGTACAGCCTAAGAGCTTAATTCCTTTCTCCCCCACAAGTTCTTGTCCCTTCCTCTTGACTCTAAAGACATCTTTGGTGAGTGAACTGCTAAAAGAAACACATTCACTCCACACCTAGCAACAGGAACAAATCCCAGCTGTTTGCAGTATTCAAGGTTTGAAAGAGAAGACGACTAGGAAGATGTCTTGCTCAAGGTTAAAGAGCAATTCAGTATTACAGTCAAGACTACAACAGGGGACTGTAATTCTCAGGTGATGATCTACACCAGCACACCATGCCTCTCAAATATCTGTAGTAGCAGAGCAACTCTAGCAGTGCCTTGCCCTGTACTGATCAGGGATCAGCCCTTCTCGATATCCTAATGGTAACATCTACATACATATAAGGACTTCTTGCTCCCTAAATATTTTGTGAGGGAGACACACCCTGCGTGAGCAGCAGCCAAATCCTGAAGGTATGTGGTTACCAAACAGGAACATGTCAGAGATGCCTGTCCTCTCTGACTGAGATTTTCTCAGGGCAATCAAAAGGAACACATGTCTAGGCAAGATGTCATATTACTAGGCTCACAGCCGTTGCTGAGAGAGGTCTTGCTATGCACCTCTCTCGATTAACCAACAAATTCCCTCCTAGAGTCATCTGAAGTAGGAGCGCTGCCTCTGAACTGAAACTGAATTTATCTCCCTTTCATTTTTTGTCACTTATCTCCACTTGAATTATGCATTCTGGTCTGGAACTGCACTCAGGGAGGCTAATCTCCTACTGGTTTCAGACCCCACAGCTCAGACCCTATCTCCAGTTTTAATAACTATCAGCATGTGACATTTGTGGATCAGGATGTAAATAGATTTAATGATAAAGATACCAGAGCAGGTAGATCCAACCAACAATTCCAGGACAGAAACAGCATTACCAGAAAATTTATCTGAAACTTTCCTTGAAGCCAACAAAAAGATGAACAATAAAAGTCAGAAAAGGCTGAAAAGATTCTAAAACTGAGCATCTTTACTACACACCACAGTGTAAAAAAACCTGCACCATCTTCCGCAGAGAAACATATTAGCGGCAGAACATAACCCAAGAAACAGTTACATCTAGGAAGATTTTTATTGTAACACAGGAAATCAAACTTTTTTTTTTCTTGCTCTGTCCTTTAACCCTGAGCTCTGTCAGACACCAGAGCTGCATTTTTGCAATGCAGTTAACTTGGGAGAATATTGGATTAGGATACACAGGAACCCAGCTCACTTCCCAGCTTTGGTCCCAGCATAACGCTTGCCTTGAGGTTGCATACTTTCTTTGTCTCTTGTTTCTCTAATATAGCCCCCCGTATTATTAAAAGATAAGCAGGGGGTTTTCAGGGAGTACTGTGATCAAGTATAGCAACAGACAAAATTTTTTAAGCATCATGGAGACACAACACCGGAAAAATAATAGGAAGTCACTTGTAACTGCATCCACAGAGTAAGCACTTGGCTCTCTAGGGTTTGGTCCTGTGCTTGAGAAGTTGTGCCCAACCAGGCAGCAGTAGGAGACACACAGAGGCAAACGTCTACAGTAAACTGCACTTTCTAAAGTACCAGCACCATGACTAAGGTTTTAAGGGCAACTTCCTTTGTAAATGCTGACATTGGTACATTGGTATGGTCCTGCTGAGACTCAGTACATGCTGAAATTACAACAAGGAGGACATGCCAGCCAGTTCAGAATTCAGGCATAAATGTCAGTGACATTACTATGAGCTGATAATTTAATTGTATTGCTCAATAATTAACCCCAGCTTTCTGAGTTCACAGGTTCTTGGACAGGATGTCTTTCTCCCCAGATATGAGCATTTGGAGAATTAGATGTGAGGCACAGGTCAGCTGTGCCAAAAAGTGGGGGAGCCATGAGGAGTATCTTAGGGGAATATCTGCCCTGTGCAATTGAAGCCAAACAATTTAGCTGCATGAGGAGAGGTTGGTGTTTGCAAGCAAGCAGTAGTAGACAAGAATAAGCAGTAGGATCACATTTTCAAGAAGACTGAATTATCAGTCATAAAACATAACCTCTAAAATATCTATCTTGTAAATCCAGTTTGATCCTGCATATATTTGATTTTGTGATCCTTAATAGTGCAGACAAGTTTCCAATACATCCGAAAACTATATATGTATTCCCTGGCTTTACAGCTGAAATTGTTTGAGATGTTCTGGTGCCTGGTAGTAAATGAAAGCAGCAAATGTTCTGTAATCTCTGCAGCAGTAAAAGATCTCACTGAAGGAACCTGCTGCTATGTCATGGACATTTACAATAATCACTTTTAGGAAGGGAATGTGACACCACTTGTTCGATGTGATTGAGCTATTGCAGAGACTCGTGCTAGCTAATTAATCACCAGGATTGCTGAAGGAAAAGAATCCTTTCCAGACAGATTTATAGGCAGAGCTGGAATAAGCCTAAGAACTTTTTGTGCTTTCCCTTGTGTGTGCAGAAAGGAGTCAATTGTGAGGCTGGCACTTGCGTTGGTGATCAGCAGCAGGCTAACAGTGAAACACTATTCTGCTGGAGCTGGAAAGCCTACCCTAACCTTCAACAAATAAAACCCGTCTGTGAATTTCCTCTGCAAAAGCCGAAATCAAGATGGAAAAATCATAACAAGTATCAGGCTCTGAAGTACAGTGACAGCTAGAATAACCTGTTCAGTATTTAAAATATTTTAAAATTCACTGCTATTTTTAAAGATGCTGATTTTTTTTGTTCTCCTTAAACAATATGAAAAGAAATATGTGGATTGCCAGCTTCCTATCATTAATGTAGATGAGATCTTCTTTTGTTATCAATACAATTAGCTGTGATGAGTACCTTCCAAAAATCTTTCAAAGCACTTTTCAAGTCTTAAGGTCCTGATCCTATAAAGCTGTATTCACATGCATAATGGTAAGCTTACAAACCGTGCTTCTGCATCCAGCAGGAACACCAATAATCCAATTTCCATCACACCCCTATAGGGTAAATATACCCCTCTCTTTTTCAGAAGACTGGAGCTCCGGTAGGTACGGGTTTTGCACTGCGAAAGCTGAGTGTACTTTCAGCAATGCAGTAATAACAAAGCAGGGAAAGCACTGTATCAAAGAGGAAAAGAGAAAGAATGCTTTATAGAAAAGGTAAACACCCAAGCAACAAGACAAGAGTGACATAAGCTCATACCTTTGCTCAGCAAGCTGTGTGGACACCTACAGCCTTCAAGCAGGCTAGACTGGTTGGAACTTGTTCCAGCATCTTACAAAGTTAGAAGGAAGTCCTCCTATTGAATTTAGCGGAGACCGCAGATTAGACTTAACAGTTAGTTGATTAATTAGTCCATACTCGGGGAGATGCCTAGTACAGCTGAGTCACTGGATCAAAACAACCACCAAAACTAGTAAGTATTGATAGAGATGCAAAAAAGTAGGCGGAATGCCAAAGCTTTCCGATTAGGGTTCTGACAGAAATGTCTTTATCATGATCTTAGGGAGACAATTCCGATTAGACCAGCTACACACACAGGTTCTCTGCCTCTCAGTCATCCTCCTCCTTGGCTGTTGCTGCATTCATGGACTTCCTCTGAACTTCCCTTCTGGCAGTTCTACTTTCGGACCACAGCATTTTCATTTATTTCTTAGATCAAAATTTCCCATGACATCCCAAACTGGACCATTTCTCTTTCCAGACGCTCACTACTACTTTAAAACAGTCTGTACAGATTTTGATTAAGGAAATAAGATGACTGATTTTCAAGAAACATGACAGCATTTTCTTAAAGAGGCTGAACCTGCCTTGAGGCACAGCAATTGTAATTTCTTGATTAAACAGCAGCACAAGTATCTCAGGGTTTATATTCTTTTGTTGTATTTTAAATACACTACCACATTGGAAATGGGGGGTGGGTGTCCCTATTCTGTTGCTTCTTCCTCTTTCTTTCCCTTCCCTGACTCCTCATCTTCTAACACACAAGTATTTTGTACAATTCTCCAAGTGAAGACCGTGAACACCGGTTTGCTCATAAAGGCTCCAGGTAGAAATCAACATGCCAAAAGGTATATTTACCTGAAGGCTAATTCCAGGAAGCATTCTGCCTCAGGAAAGCACTCAAGCATCTGCCTGTCCCAAAAGACATTAGTATATGCTCCAGTGACTTTCCTCTACACTGAGGTTTGAAGGATATAATCTAGAAAGATTCTCCTGCCCTTATCTAAGTCACTTTCTTAACTGCCAGAAGATATTTGCTTTTTCAATATGTATTCCCATCCATAGCAGGTTGAGCTGGATTCTTTTTGAAGAATTCTTCTTTCTTTTTCCTCCAAAAAACCACAGACTTCCTATATCCAGGCACATTCACACACTGATATGGCCACTCAAGTGGAAAGACGTTATTCAAGTTATAGATCTAACTCAGATGAAGCAGGATCTCCTAATCCCACATGAATCAATCCCTTCATCAGCTACCAGAAACTGGGGGGAGAGAGAGGGGGAGGCGCTGCTTCATTTCAATCACAGACTCGTCTCTGGGTACAAAGGGATTATTTTGCACCAGAGTTAGCTGCAATGGAAGATACCACATAGGACTGAGTCCTTGAACCATCTACATGCAAGAATTGAAAACACGGGAAGAGTTTGTGTTCTAGCTCCTTAACCTTACTCCAGCAAAAGTTTTAAGGATGATCCACTTTTTGGGAGGAAGAGGAAGACTATCTGTGTTGCAATGCACAGACAAAGAGACTGATGTAATGGAGCATTCTATTCGGCTTCCACCAAAGAACTGTAACGTGAGAAAGCACATCTCGCCAAGAATAATCTGTGACATTTTTTTAAAATGCATTTGAGAATGGTTAGAATCACATTTCTGAGCCTCCTACTGGTGGCAGCTATCAGGATGAAATAGCATCAGTGATATGAACAGCATGACAGCATTATGTAAGAGATTATGAAGCAGTTTTAAACCTGCTTTGATACGGCATTAACAATCAGCGGGAAAAACTTTGTTTAATATTTCAACAACATGTTTAAAAGTTAAACACTTTCATTCCTCTGATGGTGCAAAAGCCTAAGCAGTACAGAGACGGAAAAAGAAGAGGGAGACATTTCGAGTCTTTTGCCTGCAATGTAGGACTATCACAGAAACCTTGTCAAAAAACACCCTTGCATTCTGACAAGATGGCCAGCATCAGCAGGAGGCCTGACTTGCAGCTATTTCCAATGCATTTCTTTATGGGCACATGTTGCTTTCCCTTTCATTCTCATGACTTGAAAATGGAGTTTTGGGTGTAGGCAAAGTGAAGCAATTTTATAAAGCCCAAATGGGGACAGAGAACCCATCTCTAGGCTCTGACATCTTCTGGGTCTTGGGCCCAACCATGGACAAAATTTATTTCCTCCAGAATCTCCAGCTCTCAAATGAGAAGGGCTTATTCTCCTACCTCAGGAAAAACCTCAGAACAGTAACAGGGTAAGGACTAATATTAATATTCGCTACTCCCTGGGGAAGATGGGACGAGAAAATGTACCCCTTGAAACATGTTGGGGACAAATCAGCGGTACCGTAAATCAGCCTGGATGAAAATGAGAGGAGCATGCTCTTTCTCCACAGACACACTGTCAATACAGGGCAAATACTTAATTCACTTATGATGTTATAAAATCCTCCAAATATCCTCTGCATTTCTTTCAACTCGAGGAATGCTTCCTGTTCCCAACCATTCTTTCTGTTTTCTGGTGTTCTGTATTTTCAAAATGAAAGCACAGAAATCCTGAAAATGCAGACAGACTTCTAGAGGAGTAATGAAGCTCAAATGGAAGCTATGAGTCATGGCAATGTTCCACATCGTTTCCTACAAACGCCAGATACAATGAGAACAGTTCATTCTGGCCTTAGTGTCTGTGGCCTCATCCAATGTATGAATGATGGTGAAGAGTATCCCCACGGTATCTTTCAATGAACGAACTTGTTTTCCCATCATCTCTTTGGACTGATCACCTAATTCTAGAGGGTAAGTACATATTCTCCCAGTATTTTAGCCGTATGAAAGACGGTGTCTATTTCAAATGGTGCCAGACATTTTAAAGCACCCTGATAAACTGTATCACAACTTAAACCATTAGAGTTGGCTTCCTATCCAGCATTTCATAACAAATTGAGAGTAACATACAGATTAACAATTGGGATTTTTCTGCTATTGTGTGTGAGTAATAATCAACCAATGAACCTACTCCATCAATAAAGGAAATTGTAACTCTGTCAGGACATATATTATCATCTCAGGATTCAAAGGATCTTTCAGGTCTGTTTAAAAAATTTAACATATCTGAAAAATTGTTTCTCTCCTTGGCATGAATCTGGCAAAGTAAATTAGTGTGAAGTGCACAGAATTTGTTTCATTGAAGTTGCCACTGGAATTGTGACGACTAGAACAGAGAACTACCTACTATAGAAAAGGTCACAGGTCTGAGAGTCTAGATCCTAGTGGGGATTAGGGAACATCACTGCAAACATTTCCCTGTCATTTGCTCATGGAAACCCAGGCCCATCTTTTCAAATGTATTTGTCACACTTTATTCTTGCACTCTATTAATCAAAATCATCAGTCACAAAATCATCATCACATTGTTGTGCAATTAACTAAGTTCAGATAATTTGGGTAATGACTGCTATATTATTTAGGTATTCTTACTACAAGGAGATATGGGAACAGTCAATTTACTGCTGAATGTTTAATACATTTCTAACAGGTAGTTTATGCAGTTTTTGATGGCACACTAAATTATCCAGTATTTAACTGTGGCACTAAGATTGATTCAGCTTTGCCAGTGGGAGTAGAACAACTGAATACACACAAGAGTGTCACCAAAAGCTGAAAAATGCATAAGTTAAGATGTAATGCTGCCGTGCTAGACCTTAAAAGAATATGAAATCTTTTCCTATAAAATTGAGATCTATAAGGGTAAAGCAACTTGCTGGATCAAGATACTGAGGCATGGCCAGGATTCTGAAGTGCTCCTGTTTCCCTTTTTTTTTTTCCTTCCCTTTCTTTTTTCCCTGTCTGTCCATTTTGAGATACATTCTATTTGCTGCAAACTGAGCTTCTTTTGACCACATCTCAGGTAAGGCACATGTAACTGTTATCGTAAAAACAAAAAACCACAAAAAAAATCAGTTCTATGTTACTTTGCACCTCCTATAAGTCACGCCAGTGCCTTTAGCTACCTCTATCTCATTTGGGTAGATGGAGGCAAAGCCGAGGCACCAGGTCTATTCTCAACCACTCAACCACAATGAGTCCATGGCACTTCACAAAAAGGAAGCCCTCTCTGTGCAGAAAGAGTATCACCTGCATACAGTCTCACCCTGCACGCTGCCCCAACCCCACCAGCATCCAGGTAGGGACACAGAGTATCCCAGCACGACTTTTAACCTTCAGCTCAGCACACAGTAATTGAGATCACACTGGTTCTGCTCAGCTCTAGGTAAGCTTGAGCAGAAATCATTTATGTCTTTCTAATGTCATAGCAGCAGGCAAATCCTGGGTTACTTTCCAGACTGCTGGATGGGTATGTCCCAAGTCCAGTGAATAGGCTGATGGCACCAGACAGATCTGAGTGTTTTCCATCTCTCTCACTGCCTTGCTGCTCAAAGAGGTTTTGCTGCCTTCCACCACCAGCGTCCGTCTCCCTACAGCCTGGCTTGCTCCCCATGTGATATCCCAAGCAGACAAAAGCATCGGCCCAGCCACTTAGCTAGAAGCCTCCAACTTGCACTTCTTCCGTCTTTCCATCCTGATCGTATTAGCAGCTCAGTGCCCTAATGGTTTCCAAGAACCGTTTTTGTTTGCCCCTAGTTCTCTCCACATACTATGAAGAAAGCCCAAGCCCCCACTCAATTAAGGATTTCCTTATGCAGCAATGCCCTATGCATATCACAATGTTTATGTGCGGCAGCTAAACATAACAATCGACTTAGGCAAGGGCCACATCCTGAGAGATATTTGGATACCAAACTCTTGCCTATTTATTTGGTGCCTGAATATCTTAAAAAAAATACCTACTCCTAACAACCAGGGCACAGATATTGAGCTACACAGCTAGCACTCCTACTGATTTCACTAGGAGCTCTGTACAGTAAAGCCTTCCCTGCTCTACTGGCACATTTTGCATTTCTCTCCTAGGGAGCTCAATTGAAAATGTCAGTCACCCCCCACTACAGAAAAAAATTGACACTCTAGGTTTAGAGAATGCACAGAGAGAGTCTATAATTATTTATTCATTTATGTTTTTTATTTTTAATCCTTTGATTTCCAAGAATCACCAGCTAGATTTCCTGGCACAGTAATTATAAATACTTCATGATAGCGTATGGATGTAAAAATTCTACTTGAAGTTTTGATGAGAGTCTGTGATGAAATGTTGGTGCATTGTTTTTACTCATCTGGGGACTTTGATGCCACAGTAATTTTCAGAGGATAAATCTTCTGCATTTACACATTACTTCCCACTTTCCTCATTACTTATCACTCACTTTCTCAGCTCGGAGTGCCATCTCCCTGCAGAAAATTCCACCGATGGTTTTAATGTGGTGTATACGCTTAAAAACTAGAAGGAACAGAGGCAGGTTCAGCCAGGCAAAGGACAGATACTTGGCAAGAATGCATACATATGGAAGTTGATTGCAGCACTAGCAACATCAAGCAAATGATGAGCTGAAAGCTACCTGTACCACTGACAAGCAGAGAAGGCTGTACAGCGCAAGAGTGCAATGTAGCCCACTCTGTGCACAACTCCGTTGAGAAAAAGAGAAACAATTTCCAAGACCAAACTGCTGTTTAGCCCTGAACAAGTCACCGCAAAGGTCTGTACTTCTGTTTCCTCCATTTTCTCACTACTCTCTACAGGCTGGGTGACAGTGTTCTTCAATACATGCCACATAAAACCCGAAACAAAGTACCCAAGTTAGTTACAGCCCCTGAAATAGAACTATAAAGCTATCAGCAAGGCAAGGCTGGTTTCCAGTTAGATCAGCATGGGCTACACTCGGAACTGGAGTGTATCACCTCCCATGCGCAGCTCTTGCAAAGGGCATGCAGCAATATTAAGAAGAAAACTCATCCTAAAGGAGCAACTTGGACTAGAAAAATACAGCAAAACAGTGCAAAACCAACAGCGAGGCAAATGCGATATGGAGCAAGTTGCAGAACATGAGAGAGATAACTATACGCAGAATGTAAACTCCTACCTATTTGTCACTGAAAAATGCATACAGCAATTAACTCTGTGCTCTAAAGCCTGTAATTCAAAGATACAAGAGACTCACTCAGGTTTTAGTCATGAGCCCACTCACACAGCTGAGAAATAAGTCACCTAACACAGAGCAAGATCATGCTTAGCAGATGCAAGCAGCATCTGGAAGAAAGCAGCAGAGATCATATGGGCAAGGACAGCACCGTCAGAAACTGAGCCAGTTCTGGCTCTGCTGGTCTGCATGTACAGCTTAAGCTGAACCAGAAAGAGAGGTGACTTCCCTATAAACCAGGAAATCCATTTACTGACTTGCACACGTAGTCGCCCATCTTCTTTCAGAAGCAGCCTTTTGATAGGATGCTGTTGAATCTTGAGATGAACTGAAAAGCTGAAATGCAGTCCCTATGTCCCTTTTCTTTCCCATAACACACTAACATCCATTCATCAGGCCACAATGAGCAATCTTTGCAGATCATACAAGCAAATGGCTTGAAGTAGGTAATCTGGAATTATCACGAAAATGGGCTTCTGAAGTAGTAATATCAAAAGCATTTGGCAGCAATGAACTGTAGTAAAAGGAAATGTTATCTTAAATAAGCACAATGACGACAGGGATTTCAGGAAAAGAAAAAAACCTCAATTTTATTTCAGCTCCTCAACCATCACATCAGCAATTCTGAGGCAGAGACTAAAGTGTATCTGTAACTAGCTTTATCTTTCTTCCCACAGTTAGAGCTTTTATTACAATTGTCACCTAAACTTAGAAGTTCATATTTACATTTTACTCAGCGCTGGTGATTTGTTTACAATGCTGGCATTTTCAATCCAAGTTCCACAAAATATGAAGACAGAAAGAGATAGTGTACAACCAAGTACAGAAACTTTCAAGCAGTCCATGTAAGCTCCACAAAAAGGCGACTAAAGTTGCCAGAGTACAAGTGCTTACAGAAGGAAAGATGACAAGAGACAGCCTTGCTCATCTCGTGAATTAATATCTCCTTCTGCTTCTTCCCTGAACTGATCCACCTAAAATGTGCTTTTTCGGTTTAACTCAAAAAACCGTATCTGTCATTTTTAAACTAAAATAATAAAAACAGTCCTCCTTTGAAGTCTTCATTAACATGCATTATATCTATTTCTAGCACGGTAGCAGCACTGACATTTTTAGATTTTCATGATTATGAATGTCAAGCTCAGAAAGAAGTAAAAACCACAATGAGTTGATTCCTTTCGAAAACATTCTTTAAAAATAAAAGACAGAGAAATTCTGATGAGAATGGTGATAAGCAGCCAAATCTTGATCGGAGTAAGAAGTATTATGCAGAATGGAAGAGGGAAAGCTATATAAAAAGACCTTTAAAATCACACAGCCAGTTGCAATCCAGGCTGTGGCTGGTGAATTTCTTATGTGGTGATTGTTTTCTGTCTGAGTCAGGAAAACTACACATTCAATCCCATATGCATAAAGGATGGAAAAATCAGAGGCACTTTTCCTTATAAAGTACTTGATTCATTGGACCTTTACATAATTCACTACACTGAAAATGCAGAGGATATCCAGAGAAGTGTCATTCAAGACATTTTCCATTGCCCCATTTGTGAAAAGGCTCTTAAACAGGATTATGTAAATTATGTGAATATGCACACACACTTATATATGGACACAAACCTTAGCCATTTCTGAGGCACTTGTATTCTTTCACATTTTTTATTTCACAAAGAACACAAAAACACTACTGCCAAGTTTTTCAAGTCATCACCACTGCAAATGAGTTTTTTCCATTTGATCATTAATAAAAAAAATAGAAATGGTAATGGAGCACATGCTACATTCATCCCTTTTAAAAATACCTTTTACTTGATGCATTATGTTTTGATATATCCCAGTCAAATTAAGCAGAGGCTGGCAACTACATATGGCAATCTGATTAATGACATAATATGATTTATGTGCTTCATTTTAGTACATTTGGTCATTCTGATATTTTTAATATATTCCTACACATGTGAATGAGCACCACATTAAATCCTGCCTCAGACAAAAATCTTCCGTTGAGATTGAAATGACTGAACATTTTCATTTAATGGGGATTGTGTACGGGATTTGGGTTAGATTTTATTTTTTTAAGGCAGCCCAAGTGCCATCTAAGGGAATTTTCAGAAAAGTCGATACTAGGAAATACAAGATATTTTAAAGACACTAAATAGCTATTAAAGTGCACATCTAGGCACATGAAACCTACAGAAGATCCAGACCTTTTCAGATTTGGCAGTTCTCTGGGACTACACCAGTCTGCACCAAAGTCCACTGACATCAGTTTACCACACTTGAGGTTTTGATGCAGGCCCCAGTACATTTTCACATTTGCATGAGCAGCAGAGCCAAAGAACATGCATGCCAGACAAAGATGCGATTCCAAATTACTCTGCATCAAGATCAACTATCAAAGGCATGGAGGCAGAACCACAGTCTCTTTGTATTTCTTTCTTCTTACAGCAGGTACTAATAGCACAAGAAGAAACTACATGATCCAGCATCCCTCTCTGTCCCTCAACCACCTTCAGCAACTGCTTATACTACACACATGTAGGAACCTGTCTGGATTGAATGAAATGCGTCTTTATACCATTGACTGTCAGGAATGTTGAGGATCAATGAATTACAAGCCATAACTTAGGAACTTTTTTCCCATGAGATCCTGTCCAGAATATTTTTTTTTGTAATTATTGTTTTTTTTAACAAGTCCGCAAAA
The DNA here is from genome assembly GCF_000690835.1 of Fulmarus glacialis. Lineage (NCBI taxonomy): Eukaryota > Metazoa > Chordata > Aves > Procellariiformes > Procellariidae > Fulmarus > Fulmarus glacialis. The sequence continues at coordinate 13,927 of NW_009215043.1, forward strand.
CTGAATGAGAAGAAAATGGTTTTCTAGTCCTTAAAATAGCTCAAACTGCAATATTACCCTGGAACTTTCTGCTAGCCTTAATACTGCTGCTTCTCATGTCAAACGATGAACAGAATTAAGCCATTACTGAGAGCTTTGAAAATCCAACTCACTAAAGACTTCTTGATTCATCCAGCTTCTTTCCCATTACAACAGTTTCAAAAATAATATGAGAAAGTGAGCTAAAAAGACAGTATATAAACACATCATCAACATATTTGTTGGAATTCTGAAAATTTTCAACAAGTCTCTATAACCAGGGGGTGGAGGGAGACAACAGGCTAAAATGTAACTACAGCATTTCATTTAAATATTTTTTCAATAAATATGTGTTTCGGTCAATTGCAGATATTTCTATTTTAAAGAAACACAATGTCACAAGATCCTTGTATTACCCCTGCAAAAGCTTTTTATTATATCTTTTTTCCTTGTAGTTTTAGGCAATGTTTAGGCCTATCTGACACTAAAGACAATTCAATTCATTAAGCTTAATTATAAGGGATTGGAGTCAGGGATTAGTTTATTGCTTAAATGTACCACAGTAATTATTACTGATGTTAAGAAGGGTATTTAATCACTAAGAGTCTTCTATTGCATTTTTCTGGTTGCACTGGCACCAGATTACCAAAATTGTATCTTCAGGGTTCATCAGCATCACACAGACATACAGGATTTTTTTCGTTCTGCTCCTTTCTACACTTTTTATTTTCCATCGCCTTGTGGACCAACAGAGAGAAGAAGGGAGCAGGGCTGGTTTTCTCATTTCATTGGGGAAAATTAGCAAACATCACTAAGACGCAAGCAAGTCTCAAAACACAGCAATTTGTCTCAGGACTTCAAACTCCAGCAAGTCCAAAGAGGCAACTCACAAAGATGTTTAGCAGGAAAAGTCAAAACTGACTCACGTTTCTTCATTCTTAACAAGCCAATACAGAATTTGCAGTTTACAGCCTGAAGTGAAGACTTGCTGGGCAGCTTCCTGTTCTCCACACTGCTGAGATTTCTTAGCCAAGAGCCAGGCTGCATTTTCTGTCCCTCGTGGTCCTCACACCAGCTGTGGATGCTTCTGTCTAATTCCACTACAGCTGATCAGCCTGGTGTAGGAAATACTGGCAAGAAAGTCTCCAGACTAGGAGACTCTAGGAAGTCATACTGCCTCATCCCAGTGGTCTCCTTTCATTCTCCGAACCAGGCCACATGACACTGAAGCAATCCTATTTTTGGCTCCTTGTTGCTGAAATGCCACTGCTAACCACCAGCAAAACCATCCCTCTCTCCTTTAACTTTTCAAATTCTTTTTGAAACTTTTCAAACTCTTTTCCCAGTTCATTCCCTATCATTAATAAAATTCTTTGTTATTCCTATTTTGCCTTTTTTCAGTACTTTCCCCTCAAAATAACCCAACACACTAGGTAGTCAAAGCAATACAATCTTCTCTCCAATTCATGTTAATTTGGACTGACTGGTAAAAGCTGTGATCTCTTACCGACTGGATGTACCTGGTTTAATTAAAGGATCAAGAGACATGTCATATCAGGCGGGACAACTGAAAATAATTACAGATGCTGAAAGCAACATCTGCAATGTCTCAGCAAGACCAACATTTTGGACTATTGAGCAAGCAAGAGGCTACTGTGATATTTTGCAGTAGGGATCACCTGTCAGGAATCTAAAGTTCACCTTCATTCAAAAAAATATTTCCTTTCCTCTGTCATAATAGAAAGTAGCAACTCAAAATAAGTCCTTCCATACCCTGGAACTTCCAAAGTGTTTATAACAAAACCATTATGACATTGCCTTTGTTTTTTTAATAGAGTGGAGTAATATATGTCCATTTCAAAGGGCATACCAGAACAGAACTTGACATGCCCTATTCTATCTTGTCTGATTTTAAGTAAAGGTGGTGGACTCTGCCCCACTTTATACTTAACAGATATACAAACCTGTCATGTTCAAGAAAGTAAGATTGTTTTTATAAACTCTCTCTCAAAAAAGAAAACTCCATCATTCCTGAAAACAGTTATGTACGTTAAAATTCTAATACAAAATTGAAAGTGCATCATTGTTATATAATCAGAAGGGAATAGAAATGCAGAATTAAGGGTGAGGTTATTTGCGGGGTGTGTCCTCATGGCAGGTAATGCTGCAGCTCACTATTCCTGTAATATGTTACAGAAGTAGTTAAAAACCAAGAATGATACTTTAACTCAACTGTTCATCATAAACTCATTTGGCTGTTAACAAACTGTTTGTCTGGAATGTGTTATAGCAAATGATGGTAAGCCACCGTACAGGTAAAAGTATTATACAGCTTTTACAGATATCTTTCCTTATGAATGAGAGGTTGCTTAGTTGCTTCATTTAAAAAAAAAAAAAAAAAGATTTCCAAATACGGAAAAGGAAAATAAATTGCAACCAAATAGTTTTTAGTATTTATGAAACATTAAAAAAGAGTACTTTTAATTTGGATGTACATAAAGAGTTCAATGCTAAACTAAATCTTGGTTTCCTTAAGATTATTTAACTGTTTCTGAAACCTTTGTTCTGTCTAGATAATTTTTAAATGACAAAAAAAAAAAAAAAATCCTTTTTAATGCAAGCAACTAAGAAATTTCTAAATTCTTTCCTTCATTTTATTTCTATCAGCTTAGCTCTCTAGCCACTTCGGAATATATCCCTCACCTTTTGGGAAAGAAGAAATACTACAGACCATTGCATTCAGAAGACCTAAGAGAAGACCTAAGAGAAAAGACCTAAACATCAGGAGTCCTAAGAAGAAAAGGCCTAAGAGACCTAAGAGAAAAGGCCTAAACATCAGGAGTCTTGGTCTCATTTCTCTTAAAAAGGGCTGAGCACTTGTATATTATCTGTTTTTCACTGCAGATTGATCATGCAGCTTTTCAGGAGCCCATGAAATGGCCTAAGCCATGCCTCTGCCAGCCACAGGAGGAGACTGCTATATTCTTAGCAGAAAAAGCTGAAATGGAAACCCAGACCAGCTATTCCTGCTTCTCATATCAGGAACATTGCTTGTAGAGGCAGTAACTGTTCTAAGGGTCCTACTGCTATCTTCTGCCCCTCAAAACTAGCTGCAGTTTGCTAATGACTCCATCTTGGCTTTGGCATGTTTTCCCCAAAATCTAGAACAAGCAAGGAAGACAATGCAAAGGCTGTGGCAATCCTTCTACCTACTCTGTCTCTGGCCAGAGCCAGCCCTTCTTCCCTGCACTTTTGCTAAACTTGAACCAATACCAAACCTAAGTGCCTGACTATGAAAATTATATGTCTTTGGCAGACATGTTATTTTTCTTTAGTCTTCTGGAAGTTAAGCAGATCTTTTTTATTTAGCCTAATTAAAGATATACCAAATCAGCAACAAAAAAGTTACTCCGGGGCAAAGAAAACTAATTGCTCATAAAATGGCTTTTTGCAAATAAATAAATAAAAAAGAAATTAAAAAAGAGAAAAAAGAAAAACCAGTATTTTACACAGCAGATTCCTTCTTTCTGTGTTTTATGGGAAACTAAGCAAGCCAGTAAAGCTCAACAGGAAGCAGAAATCACACTTCTTACTGTAGCAACAAATTTTCTGTTGCAGGGAGTTTCTCACAAAGCCTTCCAAGCTTAGGAACCAGCATGCGTACAGTATTCCAGTACTTGCCAGCATGCCTCAAAGACTGCAGAGGTACATCAGAAAATTGTGGTTCTCTACATCTGTGTTTTCTACCACAAACAGTATTAATAGAAGACCACTATTAATAGACAAAAACCATGTCTGAGAAGATCAACATCAGTGTATTACTAGTCTACAATTCAAGCAAGGCCAAGTAATCTGAAGTACTTGATTTTGATCAAGGTGTGTATTTCCTTCTGTGGACTATACAACTAGCCTGTCATTTTTAAGAATGTTTTTTGGGCAAACACACACACACACTTGACAAGGCAGCCCTACCAGATCACCTCCCAGAGGTCCCTTTTCTAGCCATCTGTGCTCACCCCAAGTCAAGACTTCAGCATGTGCTAACTTGTATCATACGGCAAACGCCTGACAACGTTGTTTTAAGAACTTCTTTCATTGGATGGGAATTCTACCTGTAACACAATGCAGGAAGAGAACACAAAGGTGCTTTAAAGCTTCATAGTGACACATACGGAAAACAGAAGTTGCATCCTATTAAATATGGCTTGTTTCACTATGCATTAACAGCAGCGCCACATGACTTTCAAGTACGTATTACCCATAAACACACTAAAATTCAGGAAATGCACAGTGTCTGAGATTAGGAAGTCAGAAGGGGTGATCACCATCCCTTCATCTGATCTTTTTTCATGCCACCAGCCATGGGCCCCACCTCCTAATTACCATGATGTCTGTCAGGTCCTTAGCAGCTACTTTATAAAGTTTAGAGAGTTCATCCACATGATAGTGAAGTTGTACTGGTGCTTAATTACCTTCCCTGCCAAAACAATGTGTGCCTTATTCCTAGCTTCTGGCTAGTTTTTGCTCTGCAGAAACAAGTGTAAACTTCGAATTAGAGTTTTTTGCCAAGCTTGCTCACCTTCCATAGGTGGATGAATGAAATGGATCCATTTAACTAATAAAACAGCTTCTATCGGGACAGTAAAATCACCATATCAGACAATACGGTGACCTGTAATTCCAGTGCTGAGCTGGACACCCTGGCTGAGGACAACACTCAAAGAAATGAAGAGGCCAAGGTGTGGGGAGGGAAAAATTTTTCACAAAGGGGAAAGGAAATTTCAGGTGATTTGATAACCACTTGCAAATGACAAAGTTTTGCACAGGTCCTGGCGACTTGGAAATACGCTTGACTAATTATCTTCACTTGCCAATATTTATAGAAAAAGGGTAAAGTATGTGCATAAAGTACGCAGATTTTATATAAATGCACATACTTTGCTATAAAAATGCTCTCTTTGTCCCCCGCTTAAGAATAAAGGCGATAGCATCATCTAATCAAAGGAAGAAGCAAGAGCAGTTCAAGGGGAGAATTATTTTTATTGTAAATTTCCAGAGGGAATTAACCAATTTTCTGTATTATGATAGAATCAGCATATTGTAGATTGAACCTGTAGATAATGTCAAAGCAGAAGAGGCACTTTCAGATTTGTGTGCCTGCTGAATCTCAAACACAAAAGGCTGCCGTACTTCTGTTTGCTTTGCACTTTTCTCATCAATGTGCACATTATTGGACCTTACTGTGGTTGCAGTGAGCACTTCAGCCTCGTTGAAGAAAGAAGTGAAAATACCCCTTGGACCTCGTGCAATTCAGTACTTGGCAACGACTGCCCCTCCCATCAGTGCATGTGTGATGGTGAAAGAACAGGAAGGAAATGAGATCATGGCCATATTCAAAGAATTTTTTTGAGCATGGGTACATGCCATGCTGTTTAAAATAAAAAAAGTCTTATATTATTATTGCTATTCTAAAATCTAATCCTGCTATTACTTCATACAGAAAAGAAGTTGGCAGGGAACTGACATGAAAATAAGGGCAACACAGAATAGCTAGGAAAAGCCAGAGAGAGCTCATAACCTTCAAATCCTGCTTTCCTACATTCAATTAGCATACACATTTTAACATGTCTCCTGCAATGTTCAGGAAAATGACACAGTGCCCTTCTGGATATATTTTATTGAGATTGGTGGAGTCAGTGCTAGATATAATGAAATAAGCATTAAATTTTACACTTCGAGTTTGAATGAATTTTTAGAAGAGCAGGTGTGAATGAATAGGAAAGAGGATGGTACTGAGCTACTCAAGTAGCAAGCTACCACCTAAATCTAATATACAAGTAAATTTGGTAACACTGCAGAAATGGGATGCCTCCTAGTTTCCCACTAGAGTTCCCTGTATTTCTTAATGGTCTCCTAGTTTCTTAGGGAGCAGATGCAGCAACCACTGCAGCTTCTAGTCTTGAGGGCACTAACTAGAACATATCCAGTTTTGTAGAGCTGGAAATAGCATGTTGCATTTTACATCCAGGAGGCTTAAGAAAAAGGAGGAGCGGGGGGGGAAAAGAAATATCAAGTAGCCCCAGCCTTGGGGTTAAGTACTGCCCCAAGACTCAGATGATACAGCTATCTAGAACCAATTTCACCTTCCAGCTTCAACTCTGGTATGACACACACTAGGAACGTTTTCTTATTTAACCTTCATTGTGGAGTGGATCCGCAATGATGTTTGAAAATTTCAGCCATTAATTACCCTGATCATTCAAAATGAAGCTGCGCTTTCAACTTCTAGACACCGTATGTTGCTGTGCTTTCATTTGATAGCTGGACATCCGTTACCGTATTTTTCAAGCTTTCAAATAGGTATTGCTAGACTGTGATCAAATTGATCTACTTTTTCTTTGAAGAAATAGAATACATAAGCAAGTATGCTTATAACCAGTAGCTCAATTTTCAGGATCTCAATTGTCCTCCTTGCAGTTCTCCTCTTAATTTTTCCACTACTTCTTAAGCTATAGACATGAAAATTAAAGACATATTCCAGTAGTGGTCATAACAGCATATCAAAGCACAATATAAAAATTGTACTCCTGTTGTACATTGCTCTTTATATATGTGGGATTCATGTAAGTCTCTTGACTCATTAAGCACCATAGGGCATCCATCATTCAATATCCTATTCATCACCCATCATAGCGCCTAGCTCCTTTCTAGAGACACGGTGTCCTAGGACAGACCCCCCCACCCATACACGTACAGTGAGCATTCTTCACCCTTTCACATGTTCATACTGGAATGCACATTGTTTGCAGGTTTTTAATAAGCTGCATGCAGACTGCAATGATTTTGACCTCTTCTTTATTATTTGCTATTCCTTTAGCCTTAATGTCATCTGTAGATTTTATCAGTAATGATTTTAGCTTTGTTTGATGAAAATGTCATACAGGCAGAGCCAAGAACCAACCAATCCAAGTCCCTACTAGACACACATGTACAACTACAATGATTCTAGATTTACAATTTCATTATAGTTTGTTTAACATGGACACATTGATATTGTTTATTTCTGCTTCTTAAGTAAAATGTCATGCAATAACATCTCTATACTACATCTCTTCTGCAAAATGGATATAAAAGCACTTTTCTGCTTCACAGGGATACAAAAGACTGTACCGAAGCACTTTGATACTCTGTCGTTAACAGGCAACAAAGAAAAGCAAATTTCTGTTTTTAAACCATGACCATTCAACTTTCTCACAGGAAGGTAGAGCGTTGAAAAGCACTTACTGCTTTAGCACAAGACTTTATTGGTGGGAAAGCAGAGTGAAGAGATCGGTATTTCTGAGAAGTTAGCCCCAAAGGCTTCTGTGAAGAAAGAGTCCTGGAAAGAGAGATACCAAGAAAAACTGAAGGTAGGGTTCACTGTTAAAAAAGCAGGCAAAGACCTAGTCTTGTCAGAGGGATGTGAGTGCAGACACTGAGGGAGAAATACTAAATAGGTGGAAGGCTAAGGCTTAAAAACAGGTGTGAATGCAGCAGACCTGTACTAAGCAGCAGTGGAAAATTTTCAGGCTGGAAAAAAAATTGTTCTTCCAAGCCTGGAATCTTGGAGTCATACTTTTCCATATGCCCTAGCTTGCCCAACTGAGGAAAAATAAGCATCAATTCAAATCCCTTGGTCCTATTGCCTCCTGAAACCCAGTCTTTCTACTGGAACCTTCAGAAAGAATCCTTAACAAAATGCACAGTACAAAGCTGTACAGATGAAGTTTCAGAACTTCTCAGCATCTCACAGCTCCCTTTGTTCTCAATGGGGAAGCTCTCCTCTATTGTTCTCAGTGAGAGCAGCTATGAGCGCCTTCAAAAGCCTAGTCCATAATCTCAAAATCCCTTCAATTTACAGGATCAAAAATAACTTTTGCAATGCGTAGCTTTGCGGCCAAAAGGAGTGTAATTCACACCAATGCTGGGTAAATAATTTATGCATTTATTTATTTTAAGTCTTATTGCCTCTTAAGCAAAGTAATAAGGATCTCTCTACCTATGTTAATGCGCAGTTTTAGTACCCAGAAATAAATCGCAATAAATAAAAGGAAGACAGTACACACTCTAATAAAAAGGAATAATAAAAAAAAAGATTAAAAAACATTTTTTTCTGTAATGTTGTGCATAAGCTTGCAGAATTGCTTTAGGCATGGCAGTTGTTCACCAAAAGCATTGCTTACCATGAAAAGACACGTGCATTTCTAACATATGTGGGAACTGTGAAGTGTTCCATCCCTGTAACAAGGACACACCAGGAGGTTCTTGCAGTCTCTCTGATCAGCAGGGTCATGAAGTCATGCAGCAGGTTAGCAGTAAAACTGGAAGGAAAATACAGGCCCTTCTGTGCTCCCATTAACAGTGCTCTGTCCACTAACAATAAACAAATCAATAGTGAACAAAATAATGAAATGACATTTTAATTCTCAGAAGGCATCATCTCCTTGAAGGGCCAAGAAAGGCAGAGACATAGGACTGAAAAGCACCTTAAGAGATTGCCTAGAGCCATCTCCAACCTCTGAAAAGCGTGTTCAGGCTCTTCCTATAATATCTCTGCTACTTGAGACTCTGCATCGTATCCAAGCAGCCCAAGCTCTTACTAGTCTCACTGTTACGAAGTTTCACCTAACACATCTTACCTAAATCATCCTTTCTGAAGTTCAGGCCTATCACTACTTGTCCTATCAGTGCAACAGCCTTTTATAAACCCGCAAAGACTTACAGCTCTCCTTGATTTTCCCTTTGCAGGAAAATCCTTTCCCTTTACCAATGGCAGAATATTATTTCTTTACAGTGAAACAGAAAAGCCTATCAAACGAAACAGCAGAAGCTACACTAGGCAGGACATTCAGAGTCAAACAGACTACACAGAAACAGGTTGTGTGGGGAAAAATTTGGCACCTGAAGGAAGGCATTCGAGTTGAGTAACCCACAAGGACTGTTCCAGTTCTCTTAGTCAGCATATGGAGAAGGGCTCAACAAAGCAAGTAACTTCTAAGAGCACTGCTTTCATTCTCCCTTTTTAAGTGTCTTGTTCACTTAGGTCTTGCGTTGAATCTGCTTTCTCTGTGTACAGAACCCGAGTACTCAGGAGCCTGATCTCAGCTGGCGTTCCTAGTTGGCGTTTTAGCAAAAACACAAACTGTAGGTTGTGTTTGATCCCAGCTAGAGTCAACTGCTTATCCTTGGAGAATACTAACTGTCCTCAACCAGCTGGAAATACCATTTAAGTTATGATACACACAGGTTCCGCACTTACAGAGCACTTAAAAAATTCAGACAGAACCAATATTTACTTTATAAACTGATTTTTTTTCTACTTGGTTCCCTCTACAAATTCCAATATAGTTAGTTTGAAAGTAATTTTCTATCTAAAACTTTCAAGCTAGAAACATTATACAACAATAAAATTGGGGCGTGGGGGGAAGACGAGACAATTATTTCAAGAATCTAGTGTATAATATGCAAGGTCTGTGAATAAGCATGCTAATCCTTTCCTGCATTTATTTTGCAGGAACTCGGCACCAGCTTATGCAAATGCACTGTAATTATTCTTGTACTCTACAAAGAGCTCAGGTGTCAGTATCTGGTGGAAAATCCACAGAGCAGGTAGCTGTGATTTTTCTAACTTGACATGTTCTTGTTTGCTAAGGATTTTTTTTAATTGGAAATTTCTCTGGTGTGAGAGAGATGTTTTAATCAGGCATCAATCTCCAACTTAAAAATGTAAGGAAAAAATGAATTGTAAAACTAAAATACTTCTACATGATAAATTTCTAACTAGGACCATTCAGGGAGAATTTATGAGGAAAGATTTATATATTTAACTACCTTTTTTAAAAATTAAGTAATATGTCTTCTGAACATCTTGCTTTTCTTTATCACCTAGCAAAATAATCTATGGCATATTGTCTGCACATTGTCTCTTATCTTGTTATGTGAATAAGGAGGGCTATGATTTTAAAGACAGTTTTTAGGTGAGTTTCCAAAAAAAATAAAGAAAAGATTCATTACCCTCATAATTAGGTCTGTAAAAGACAGATACATAGATTGTACGATATTGCATAAGACAATCTTGGATTGGGCAAGAAATCAGTGCTTGACATTCAGAGCTCCTCTTCTATATCCAGCCTGTTCTTTAAAATCACTTTGCAAATGGGGTCTTCCAGAGTATTTTATGGCAAGAGGGCCACAGTCAGTCCTGGATGCTTTGGAAAATTCCACCAGCATCACCCATATATTCATCAATCATGAAGTAGCATTTAGGATCTGCTGCTCTCCTTGCTTGTTCTACAGTGTCTCTGTCATTGCTAACAAAGTTAGGTTTTTCTGCAGCTGGTGAGATATAACTTCACCTTTCCCCACAGTATTTGGGCTCAAGAAAACCCCTACAACAACATGTGTAAAGACAGACAGCCATACAGAGGAGCAGGAAAAATAATGTAATTTTGTTTTCCAGCTTAGATACAGCCCAAATGTTTGTTTGACACATGGAAGGGCTAGAATATTAAATATGCTCCAACAGCATTTTGGATTCTGGGATGAAACAATCTGATTATCATAAAAACAAAGGGGCTGTAGAGCTCCTCGGGCTGTGATCCTGATAAAAGAGCTGCTGCTCTAAGGAAGCCAGACTGCTGTCATAAACTGGATTTCATCAATTCAATTTTTTTGAGAAACTGATTTGATTTTTCTCTCTCATGCAAGATGAGATCATGGGAGTAACCTGAAGCTGAACAACAATAAAAAAGGTGTAGTCATCTGTTGACAGAATCCCAGCTGAAATAGCTGAGGAAAATGTAGAAGTGCCAGGTACTAGGGTTATTATCCCCTTTTCATGCTGTTTTAGCGCCATTACACATTTCCCACAGCAGATGACAAAAGCTGGAGCTTATCCAAAGAAGAAATCACCCCAGCCAATGGACATGACCTTCACATCCCTGGTTAAGCTAAAATAAGGAAGACCAAAGGCAATGCAACCATACTTCTGGGCAGGTCCTTCCAAATCTCTTGCCTCTCTCCCCTTACCTTTTATCCCTTTAGAGCACTTGTTCAGCATCAAGCTCAGTAAAGGATCTAAGCATGGCTGAAGCGTGCAAGCACCATTATGATACAAGGAAATAACACGAGTACAGAAAGCTACAAGGAGCAACTGAAGCATGGCAGAAGGAAATACAAATCAGGTGAAGAGCTCCACCATTACAGATCACCAGAATAGCCCAAGTCAACCAGAGATTGCATGCAGCTCAGGACTAACATATGGAATACCCAGTGATCTTTAGAAGGGAATTTTCAATCTAACACACAGCACAATATTCTCTTTGGATAGCAAATCCATGGATTTAAACAATAAATCTTGAGATAAAATACTGAAGCATACCTCTATGTCTTTGGAGTCCACTTCCATAGTCTGCCTTTGAAGTTCTAGAGCCATACTTCAAAGATATACGAACATGCAAATCCCATGCCTACTTGGGTAATTTTTCAATTGCGAGCATTAAATGAAGTCTAGGTCTTGTGACTCTCTGGAGCCCCTTTTTAGAGGCAGTATTTCCAAAGCATTTAAGTCATTTAAGAACTTGGGCAACTTAAGGTACATAGACTTCGGCAGAACTAGCAGGCTTACAAAACTTAGATTCTGTTTGAAAAACCCACCATCTCCACACTGCAATCTATTTTGATCACTATCAACAATTTTCTATTGTTAAATTGCCTTGTCAAAAGTAGCAAACTAACTAGCTTTGCAGACAAGGCACTACACATATCAATAATTTCCAATTTCTGTGCTAATGTTTCTGCTCAATCTGTGTAACTCATCTCAGCATAAAAGCCTCTCTGTTGGTATGGACTAGGTAACCAGTGCCAGGAAATCACAAACGTTTGTGAAGAGAGATACGCAGATACCCAGGGGCTGGAAGGTAATCCTGATGAGATTTGACACATCGACACAGCAGTGAGCTAAGAATATTTTTCCTGCCATTTGTCTATTTGTTCATAAGAAATACAGCATCAGCTCTGTTTGCAGATGTGCTTAATTTATTTAGATTTCTCCACCTGTGATAGAGACTTACAGAAAGTTCTTATTTGGAATAACGAGCAAATGAAATAATTCAGCACGGAATAAGCTGTAAATAGTGCTCGATTCTCAGGCAACAGGTAAATGCAAAAGGAGAGAGTGAACATGAAACTAAGCAAATGCATTATTCAGTTACCTGTTGTTTAATTCACCCACCACTATTCCCCGCCTCTTCCCAGCAACTGCTGGGACAGTTCCCTTTGATACATACACTTACACATCTGCTTCAGACAGAGGACCACCCAATTGCACTTTATTACTGCAATCCCTCCTGCTACATACAGAAAAGATAAACATTTCAGAAGCTCATGAACTGCTAAGGAATCCCAGCTTCCAAATGATAATCTTTGGGAGTTAGGGGTGCAAATGCATGGAAAGATCTGGGTTGTTAGGCCCCTCTGTACCGCTCCTTCAGATGAACTTTGGCTCACACACTTAAAAGCCTCTGAAAATGGGATTAAGTGCTTAACTCCCATTGACACTTGAAAACTATGTCCAGGCTCAGAGAGTGCAAGATTGAGCAGGGCAATAATTTCTCAATATTATCCTTGTTGTTTCTCCTAAGTAAGAACCTATTCATTAGTTACAGCTTTCCAAATTGTGTGTTGCCAATAGGCAGATCTTGTGAAAGAATCACAGCACAACAAAGTATCGTCTTGTTATTCTCAGCAATTGGGCGTATCTCCTAAAATCATCTGAAAAGTGTATGACCAGAATGCTACTCGCTAGTTTTATTTGGTGCAGAATTTAATTGACACACTGCTTAATTCCAATTACCTAGTTTAATTCAGATATTATGGGAGATGAGAAAGCCTCTGTCGAACATTACATTTACAGTAAATTTTCCAATTCCTGCTTTTGGACAATATCATATTCCATTTTGATGCAGTGCATGAAACAAAACAGCATAACCTATGCCAAAGGTAACATATCAGAAGTTCTGGTGGGCCACGCAAAAGTATAGTGCGGTTTAGGTTTTGGGGAGAGAGTTTCTACCAACTGCAGCAGTTTACATTCCGGATAGGTGTGCCTCTACCTCCTACCATACTTGTAGTCAGTGGTGCTGTTAGAAGGTTTAAGCAGCCTGCCAAGACTTTCTCCATGCCTTTCGCTTCCTCCTCCCATTATCTACCCCTCCCTTCTCTTTTCAGCACAGAGGCTACAGGGGCTGTGGTCTCACTGAGCGAGAAGAGCATTGATCTACTTTGCCAGAACATAACACCTGGCTGTATGATCAGAAAGATTCAAGCAGTCCACCAGGATATCAAGTTTAGGAGTCTTTCAACAAGAAAGACTTTCTATCCCATGACTTGCTTTCATGGGATAAACTTTGTAACTTGGCAGGGGTTACCTCACCTCACTTCAGTTAGCTAGAAGTCAGCTACCCAGTCTAGGCCAGTTAAACAAGCCTCCCGTTAGGAACCAAAAAGAGGTGTTGCCAAAAGGCAACTAATTTCATCCACTTCAGATGTGTTTTGCACTAAGAGAAATCTCAATCAGCCACAGAAAGAACCCAGACAATTAGCTTAGATGATGTGCCTAATACTGGGAGAGATCAGTATGACTCCTGGTGACTGAAAATGCTCTCTGGTTCCCACAGTATCAGTTGGGACCATCTGGATTATTCTGCTGTCACCACAGCAGAAAATTGATGGGCCTCTTCCCAGGGCAAGGAAGAAAGAAGCATCTCTTCACCTGTACTACATCTCTTTTCAAGCTGTTTTTCAACACACCCTGATGTGACTCTGGAGTGTACACTGGGAGGAAATGCCCTCTACAGTGCTCCACATCCTGAAAGCTGTTAAAACTCCCCACTGCTTTGATGGTGCCTGAAATCAGGGGTACTGCTTGCATTAATCATGTTTTTTCATGTGCTTTCCCAGTAGAAGGATCATCTCACATCAGGAACGTCACTTGAGTTCAGTATATCTTGTCCCAGTCTCATTGCCAAGTTTCCAGTACCTCAGAATATCGTCAAACCTAATGACTTAATCTTACTTGCAATCTAACTCTAAAACATGCTTCAGAAAACTCAGCTCTTCCCTAGTAGCTTTCCCCTGTGCTACGAGCCTAGGATGCATCTCTGCAAGGCAGAAGTGCATGCCTCTACCCACTCCATGCACCCTTCTCCTCCCATCCATTAATCAAACCACGGAAAGAGAATCTTGGCAGAAGATCTCCCGAAAAATGAAGACACACTTCAGTAAGTATGCCTGTGATGAATGAGGCCTTGGGGACCTCCATACCCCATTAAAACTTCTGTGACTTATAAAGAAGAAATGTAAAAAGAGGAAACATACATGACACAAAATTATAGAAGCCATTCAGGCTGGTTTCCGTATATCCGAGTTATTACTACACATTAATGACATTATTATTGCCTGTTTTAAGTTGCAGCACACTACTTGCATTGTAATCACTTGCCTATAAAATATGCTGTGGGAGAGATCACCACGTTCTACCAAGATCAGCTCTGCTATGTTTCAGAGAGAAGCATGTAATTACAAAAAAGGGCATCACAAACTCTAAACTTGTCAGGTTGATTTTACAATGGGCATAGGCAGCTGTCCACATCAAAGATGCAGGCCTTACATGTAAGGCAAAACAGACGGCACCGACAGACACAAAAATATTCTCCTTAAATCTTAATCAGAAACTTTCCCAGACCAAATCAGTTCTCTTCACACTCTGAATGTGACAGCAGAATCAAAGTCTGGTTTTGGTCTTTCCTTTCATTATTTTAATGCAGATAATCCTAACAGTAGAGCATTAACTGCTATACACAGAGGCATACACTGACAGTCTGAACACAGCTGAAGGGCAGGGAGAAGACAGGTACAGGTAATTGCATCAGTTTCAGCTGGTCCAAGAATTCAATCCAATATTGAACAGATTGCACCTCAGAATTCCAGCCTTGTCATAAACACCTTCTACTCAGGTTTGGGTACTTCAGAAACACTCCGCTGTACTCTGAATACCTAAAATGAGTAGGAACAAATACAGGATGGCTATAGAGCTACTATATAACGCAGTGATACAAAGCAGGTATGCTGCTTAAAAAACAGTTTAGAAAGCTCAGCTTACTGCACACTAGTTTAGAGTGAAACAATGTAACTTGCTTCACCCATAAGGCGAACCAACAGAGCTCCAAATTTTGTAGTACTTGAACTTGAACATCATGCAGAGAGCTGCAAGAAACATTTTCTCATTGAACCATGAAGACAATGAAAATAGTTTCATTTGGACCCCTCAAAAAAAATTCCATTTTATAAAAACATCACACTCCAAGTAGGCCAGTCTCTTGTGCCCCGTGTGAATGTCCTAACTTATAAGCCTAGAACCTCTACTGTTTCAACCTCTCTCTCTCTGGCCCAGTAACATTTACACAAAGCTTAGTGATTTTTTTATAGGACAGGCAGCCAAGAAAGTCACATAGCATAATCTTGTACATTGATTTTCAAGAGGAAGGAGAAAGAAGGAAAAAATTCTAGTTCTGGCTCTGAACCATGTAAACTGGAGCCCTAAACCCCACCTCACACAGTGCCGAGAAGCATCACAACTCCTGAGCTATCTGATGTTCAGGCATCAAAGAGAACAGATTTTCCACCACAATCTGGGGAATGGTGCCAAACCCCCAACATTAATTTTAACATTTCCAAAATCAACATTTTGGATTGAACAAACTTTGTTAATACTTTCAGCAACCTCAAAAATAAACAAAATTTAAATTAGTTTATTAAGAGCAGATTGCAATTGTCCATTAAGAAGCCTGATATTTTCTCGTCTGAGCAGTTCCACTACCTCTGAAAGGGGTCAATTTTGTTGCCAGGGGCAAGATGCTATTTTTTTCATTCTTTTTGAGCAATCCTCCAATCAGGTCACAAATAAACACCAAACACACACACACAAGGAATTTTAGACACCTCTGCATCTCTACATCTTTAAGATAAACTACAGAGAAAACTCATTCTTTTCTGCGTACCTAGAGACCTGTGCCTTGCCAGTGGATCCTCCCTCTCAGTGGAGCCAAGAGAAAGTGATGATCCTTGTGTATGCCCTTCAACAAGCATTATGAAGGGCTTTCAAAACACATGGGGGGAGAACCACCAGAAATGCTGAAGCAATTAAACATTATGTATCTGCTTTTGAAATGAGTAAGAATGCCCTTACTGAGATTGGCAGTAGGGCTTTTGGGCTCAATTGTCAATCAGGAATCCACAACTTCATTAGGAGTAAACTTGAAAGAAAAATTAAGCTTTTCACCTTCTTCACTGACATAATGAAAGCTTTTCACCTCCCTGTTCCCATTCAAGTATGTACAGTTATGGGTGGTTTTCTTTCCTAATTATCCTTGTAAAACACTTTTGCAGGATGATTTCTTTGGTATTGTCTGGCATTTGAATAGCACTTTTCAATTCCTTTTCATCTGTTCAGTCTATATTATTAGATTAGATGAGCATCTTTATGGAGTATTCTCTGAAGCTATTTCTTCATCTCTAGCTTTTCTCAGCATTTTTAGGTATAATCCATAACAAAGTAAAGGGTAAGGGAGCTATTGATTATAGCACTACAACCAGCAGTACCATTTCCATAAAGAAGAGACGTTAACACAACAAACTGACCAAAGGTCAAATTGACAGGATTGGCTCTGCTGTGCCTAAGCATGCCCATGTATGCAAGGGCTATTGAGCAAATAGCATTCACCTGCAGATTTACCAGTTACACTGCTTTGGAAATCAACAGAAAGTCCTAAGCAATCAATCCTAACCAATCCAATCTCCTTTTTTAGGAGAAAGGAGATCAAAAAAGGAGAAAGGGATCTAATCAAGACAGAATGAAGAAACTGCAAGATCTGAAGAAGAGGTGCTAGGTACCCACCTCACTTAGGCCTTTCATTCTTGGATCCTACTGCAGGAAGCTGAATGTATACTGCCATTATCCACCTGAAAATATTCCTCCCTAAAATCTGAAGCACTATGGGTATCTTGGGAGAAGCAGGAAGAAGGAAGTTCTGAAAGGACATGCTCCTTGATTTTACTCCTCAGAGCACATCAGATTATGCAACCCTTTAAACACCCAAAGCACATCTCCTTTCACATCAGCTGTAAAAACTGCTGACCACTCAGCACTATAATCCAGGCTACTAGGCACACTGAATTGATAAAAATCTGCTGGAAAATATTACATTACAGCTTTTTACTTACTGGGCTAAATCCAAATGCATGCAAACCTTCGTAGCAACATCACTAAACCCAGCAGAGGTGCATCAGCCAGCCTCTGCTTTGAATAAGGCCTACTGTATTTTCAACGAATAAATGTGGATTCCAGGCTTCCATGTATCCACTGATACTAGATGAGGTTAATGCTTGCTCAGCGGGCAGCTAACGGGACAGAAGGCTGTTTATGTTTTAAGGGTATGCTTACCTCTTCACTCACGGAAATTAACTCTGCAGCTATGTCAGTGTGTGAACCTACCAAGAGGTGGCACTGGAAGGACACGCTTTGGAAGGAGCCAGGCAAACTTCTGCCCCAGGAAAGGGTGGTGAGAATCAGCTTGCACACCCAAAACCTCGGGAAGTGCCCATGGTTCATCTGATTCAACATGTAACTGAAGGCAGCGTTTCTACCTAGATCTGCAAGTTCATCACACTAAAGCTACTCGCACAAAACAACATGCACAGGTACACCAAATAATGAAGGATTCTTTTGGTTTTGAACACGGGGAAACAGTAGGAAGCACTAAGAAAAGTTAGCTTAGATCACATTATTTTCACCCAAAAAATTATCAGAAGGACTATTTTGCTATTTTTTAAACACTGCTGATAATGAATTGAAAAGAAAAAAGCCACTAGCAAGACATTCAAACTTAGTTCAAAGCTGCTATTAACCTTATGACTGTCTACAAGTCTGTGACAATTTCTAAGACCACCAGGAAAAGCAGGCTTGCTTTTAGTAAGCTTAAATCTATTACACAGGCATCCACATGTCCCATGGAGAAATTTTAGCAATCAACAAATAGCAGAAGAAAGAAAAAAACTGCAAATCACGGTATTAGAAGAGTACCTGTAACATTACATATGGCAGGGCACCCGTACTTGTAGTGTGTAGCCATATGTGTGTTTGTGTGTATTTACACGTATACCTATGCACAAATCTATCAATACATTATCTAAATTAAATTTTAGACACTTTCCTAGTGAGGCATTTCAACAGTATCCACAACAATATGGATCAGTAGTCCTGAATTAACTTATTGGAAATTTGTATTCTGCGGGAACTTTCAGAGTCAAGTTTTTCTTTTTGGCTGGTAAAGAACAGTTCTCATTTTACTCTCCCTCCCTCTATCCTTCCCCAGATTCTCCATCAAAGGAAAACAACATTTTCTGGTTAGCCTGCTTTTTTTTGTTTTCACCCATTCCAACAAAACAATTTATCACAACATATTTAAGTCCCAATGCTGAGAGAATTTATACACACACTTTAGTTCATTGTAAATGAACAAGTCAATGAATCTACTCATGAGTAAATCTAAGTGTGTACATTTGCATGACTGGAGTCTACGATCCGGTTACTCAAGCCAAAAATTCGGCTATGTACAATCTAATCACATGTAATAGCTTCTACGTATACAGCATTTAAAGTATTTTGCATAGTTTATTTCTGAATAAAGGTTTTGTGTGCTGGCTTGTGTGCAGTGGCCCAATCAGTCCCCAGACATATTACAAGATGGAAGTAAAAGTACTTGTTTTAACTGACATTTCACATAAGGTTGGTCATTCAGTTTCATCACACGGAAAAAGTTGTAACAGTGTTTACAGATATTTACCGAATATCGAGCAACTCTGGAGTCTTTAAGTGACTGCATAGTTTTGCAATTCTTCATAATCAAGAAGTAGTTCAATTACTAGATAACTTAATTGTGAATATCATAAATGCAATGGCATAGTTTTGAGTTGACATAAGTTCATTATAACCTATACACCTAAATTGCCAAAGTACACTTAAGTCTGGTTTACTGTCATTGGGCTGTTGCTGGGTTTATTGGCTTGGAGAGGGAGGTTTGTTTGGGGTTTTGTCTTCCAATGGACATCACAATGGAAAGAAAAATTAAGACCCAGTGCAAAAAGATTAAATGCTTCATAAGTATCTGTATGGCAAGCAGATGAAAACTCTCATTTCTTTCGCCTTTATGAAGGAAAAAAAAAAAACCCTGAGAAACGAGTTGAACTCACCAATTTGTTCCAACAAAATGTTATCAGAGTCTGTCACATTTCAATTACCTGTATAATCAAATTATAAATGAAAATCACACAGTATTCAAAATACCTCTGATGTTCCAAGTGAAAATATATTCTTTATAGAGAGAGGTAACTCACATCGTTGTGCTTCAAATTGATTACCACAAACTGTACCTATAATTAGATATAACTAATGCAATTTAAGGAAGAGAAAACTGGTATTTGAATCTAAACTCTGGAAGTAATCTTGTTGCCTTCCAGTCAGTTACCAAGCAGAAAATGTACTGTCTCCCTAATTTGTTATTATTAGAAACATCAGACTCTTAATCTATTCTAAGGACATAACTACATTTTTAAGGTAGCATTTCCCAGCTGTATTTCAAAGCAACAAACTTGCTGGATTTTTGCTGAAGTAAAAAGCGCAGAACTCTCCACTATTACTATAAAAGGATAAACAAGAAGAGGTAGAGTAGGAGCCAGCTGAAGACTGCTGCAATATAACTAACCAACATTATCTCATTTTTTAGGTGCTTAAACACTTGATTCGTAAGGGAAACTAAAACAAAATAGAACCATTAATTTAAAAAAAAAATTTAAAAAATTAAAATCTTTGTGGAGGTTGAGGTGACAGGTGCTATATAATCAAAGCAACATTTGGCATCATTTCAGCTAACATCTCTTTCTTAGGACCCCCAACTAATTGTTGCACTGTGCAGATGACAGGACACACAAACATGTAAGCAATATTCCATGACAATTCCCTCCACTAAGCCTTTGGGATTCTTCTCTAGCATTCTCAGATGATCATTTATACAATTAAACCTTCACCCACACGCAGCTTTTCCTTTCTACAGCAGGTATTATGGGTCCCACTACCTGCATGCTAACCTCATGTTATGGTCTCATTCACCCAATAGGTTAAGATTGACAATAGCACCACATGTTAACTGTTGAGACTCACACCGTAGCCTCCTTTGCTCCGTCTATAATAGCTCCAGTGTGAGCACCACATGCCTTCTAGCCTCCCTAGCTGAAGTATCAGACAAGATATTTCTTATCAACTACTCAAGTAGAAGGAGTGACAGAGGTTCTCCACCATTAGGACTACAGTAACAGCATCATGGCCCTCTCCAATATTAAGTGTGAAGGTTTCCTCCTCTTCTTAGCCACCCTGCAAACTATGCAGAATTCTCTCCTTCTTATGCAGTTGCCCTCTCTCAGCCACGCCAGGAATAATGGCTGAACAAGGAATCGCTGTGTTCTCCTCTGAGCAGCAGCTGCTGTTGCTCCTCCTTGCTACCTCCCAAGGGCTCCTATCTGGTGACAAAACATAATGCATAACCCAAGGCAACGAGGCAAACAGAGTTACCTTAAACTGCAGTTCTCTGAAGCAGCAGTATGTGAAATTTCAGCACAACCTCAAAAGTGGTACAATTCACGTAACAAGCATTGCTCAAGCCTATGCCCCAATGCACGATTTAGTTTCAATCTTATAGAAGAGTCGTACTCATTGCTTGGTACACATTAGCAACATGGCTTTTATCCCACTTATTGCTAGAAGATAGCAACACTATGCTCCTTCCCACACACTAGGAATTATGATCATCTCTGTCTAGTTGCCCAGAGCCAGAGAAAAGTGACATAAATATTATGTACCACTTGTTACCACAGCAAAAACAGCCTAACAGGGAGGCAGAAGCAGGTAGGTCCTGTACTTCAGACCTACACAGGGAAATCCTAAGAAGGGCCAGAACTTGGTAAGGCTAGATTCAGGAGACTCAATAAACACAATACTATGTTATCATCATACAACAAAAAACTCTTACCATGCTGGCACTGAAAGAGCTCTGTTCTTTAGAACTAAGCGTCTCTAGCTCAGGAACGTTGCAAGCCTCCGATACAATCTTCCAGACAACTTGCTGTGCTGTTACGCTCCCTGCTAGCCGGTGGGACTGAGGTATTGTGGTTTCCGAAGTGATTTGTGGGCTGAAGGCCTCACCTGTACAAGCAGGCATACCAGTCATTTAAACTTATCTTATTTATCTCAATTTTGAAGTCCTGAAATACAAACCCACTGCACAACAATACTTCATATTGAGCATGACTCACCCACCTAGAAGGAAATAGCCCAAGAGCACTCACTTCTACAAAGGCCACTGAACAGCATCTTCGGGCAAATAACTTGCCAGCATGACTAATTGAAACTCTTGACATTACACTGAAGTACCTTGATGCCTGGTTTCATCAGTACTTATAACACAGCAGCAGCATTCTGAGCAGAATGTTCACAATCTTCATTTCATGATCAGCATTGCACGCAGACCCCGCTTCCCACACAGTGAGAAGTGGAAGGGGAAATCTTGTTACAAAGATGACTGTCATACAAATAGTTCTGTGCTCTTGTAAAGGCACAGAGCACACTTTAAAAGCCAGTTCTACAACATCAAGACAAAAAACTATGTTTTTCTACATGGAGGTCCACATTCTATGAGATTTAACAGGAAAGAATGCTACTGACTTGATTTCTAATTTCTTCCTTAATGCCAAGTGCCCAAAAGAAGACTGCTTTAAAGAACTGATCTGGATTTGGCAGTGGGGCAAACTATTCAATTACAATTCTTCCTCTTACACCTGTATGCTCTGATCCAGCATTCAGGCTAAGGTATTTTCTGAAGGCACTTAATGTTCCCTTTTTATTTTGCAAGAGCAAACACCTGACTATTGAAAAAGGAAAACAACTGAGGTGAGCAGCAGCAATTCTGTAACCTTTACTGCAAGCTGGGCTTCAGCAGTTTTCCTCAACTGACCCACAATTTCATATAGTGCAGCCAGCAGTTCTGAGTAAACACCACTGTCTGCTGCCAGGCCCAAATCTAAAGCCTGCCAATTCAAGTGTGAACCTCTACTATGCAAAGCTTTAAGACCAGAGAGGCTGACAAACAAGAGTGTGTATGTTTACGTGTGCGTGTGCATGCATTTGAGAACCACAGGTGAGACATACAGATTCACCCTCCATGCTGTAAATTCAATGTTAACATTGGGCAAAGTGCATATAAAAATCACACATGTGAGAATCAATTACAAAGCTCAAAAAGATATCTTTAGCCTTCTTCTGTTTCAAGGCATCTAGAAGTTGCACATTTAGTATAAGTTCTTGTTTCTAATAATATAGCAAGAATCTTCAAAAGAGGAGAATACAAGAACACCCTTCTGACTAAAATTCAGCATCCACAAGGACCAAGGCATACCATTAAGCATCTCAATACAACAGGTAAGTCCACTGCTTCTCTGTGTCCCTGTGGCAGGAAGTCATAGCTCATTGCCGTCAGGGCTAAGCAGCTACTAAAGAAGTACTCAGCACCTGTCAACAGTTTTTCTGCTGGACTGAGTTCAATCCCATGGACTGCAAGGTAAGAAATATAAGAACATGTAGGTACACTCCCAAGCTAATAAAAGAACCCAGAAAATCCCATTTGTCTTCTACCAGAGAAGAAACAAAACAACATGGAAACACAAAGCAGCACTATGCATGTACATATCACAGAGATATGCAGAAGAGTTCATACTAAAATATAATAGGTGCTTTTTAGCAACTCAACCCACACTTAAAAGATGCTTGCTCACACTTGGCGTGCACGTAGGAACCAAGATCTTTCAAGAATTTTACCTCAGTTATAACTTCTTTGTTTTGGGGGGGGTGGTGTCCCCCCAGAAAATCTCTCTTGTTCTACCACCAGAATAACTTGGCATCACACAGTGATACGTGGAATATAATCAGAACACTGTGCAATTTTCTTGTTATATAAATGGGGTGCAGAGGGAGAGCAGTGGAAGTGTCCTGTGGGAAAAAGAAAGTAAACTGGCATCAAAGATGGAAAAACTGCTGAGGATTGTTATTGCTCCAATATTTCATTTGGTGATGTTATTGAAATTCTCAGGAACTGCAACTTGTCAAACTTTAATACACTTTGCCAACCGCGTGAACAAATTGACCTTAACCTAACTGAAGGTTACCACTCAAAAAAACCCACCCAAAACCAGAGATTGCAATTAGGCATTATATGCAAAGAAGAAAAGACAGATGTAGAGAAATTAGCATCATGCTTTTATAGCTCCCATGTTGATACTCAACAGCTGATGTTGAGTTTTAGTGGTCACATCATTGGTTTGTTAATAGCTACAGTCATAAAAGCCCTAATGAAGCCCCATGTGCACCCTGACCACACAAACTAAAATCTTGTATTCTTGTTTCAGCACCTTGGAAAAATCACATCTTTCCTGTATGCTCTGATTTTTAATTTTTATTTTGCTGGGAGGTTAGGTTCCTGTTTTGTTTGCTTCTTCCTGTCACTACCCTTCACTTCCAGTATTCTGACACCCTGAACTGTCAAGAATCAACATGTAAGAGCTCTCAAACTTGATTGTCAAAATACTGAAACAATTTCCTTGTGTTTATCTTCTTTGTTCTCTGAGTGTTTGCAATAAATTTGCTTCCAAATTCAATGTTTGTGTTTAAGAGGCTGTAGTATTAGGTAGAGAGGCTCAGAGTGCAATCCCGGTGATATTACATACTATGAAGCAAGCAGAAAAGAAATCCAGAGCTTTCTATAGCCAACTTTTTACTATGTAACTCAGGAACAAACATTTTTTTCTCTCACTCTCTCTCTGAGACAGTTCATTAAAAAAGCATCAGAAATTGCTTGCTCTTTTTGTGATGGATTTTGTGCTCATGAGAAGTGACAGATAATGCTGGTAGCTGCTGGTTAGTCTCTGGGATGTTAGTCTGCCCAAGAAGCCATCACAATTCCCAGTACACCAGTCAGGTTTATAAATTGGGCAGTGGCAAGTCGTGTTAAATGGAAACAATCTCAACACTACGGTGTTCGTTGCCACAAAACACAATCTCTGACCTATTGACACCGGTGATTTAACAGGTTCTTCTCCATCCTGTTGCCACAGGGTTTTAAATAGGCCTTCCTTATGGACCATCATCAGAAGAGACACAGGGCACTAAATTGCCTGCCATATAAGAACTGCCAACAGAGAAAGCACTTGTCATGATGCCATACAACAGCGACCTGCCAACATACAGCTCTTAAGGAAAATGCAATGCCTTTACCTCATTCCACCGGAAGCGCTGACAATTCTGCATGACTATCTCCAGTGGAAACACCAGCTTCAGGCAGTAGAGATCACTGATGAATTTCACAAGACATTTCACGGAATTAGATGGCACAGTGAAATTAAGACTCCTTGCAGACTCACGCTGGAATAACTGGCAGCAGAGTACAACCCTGTCCTCGTGCCTAGGTTCTTCCTTCCAACCTACTGCAGACCTGAAATCCCACATCTTCCTTCTCTGACAAGTGTAGCTGGTTTCAGAATATATAAGGTGACTGCATGAATTCCAAAGAGAGAACTGTACACAACCACCCTCAAAGTCACCTTGCTGAAGCCCGAACTGTTTTTTACCAGTGCTGAAAAAGTAAAGATTTGAATACTTTACATGCACAAACACCCATTCCCATGGAAAAAATGAGGTGGAAAACAGTGCCTCATTTTAGTTTCACAAATCAATATGACGGGCTATTTCACAGTCACGATAGCCTCAAGTATTCTTACAACAAACACAACATCCACTGAAGGTCAGGTAAGTAGAACAGGAGAAAGAGGGGGAAAGGAAATGTTTCTGGGTTTACTTAACCAAAATATTTGGGCATTTGTTTTGTTTCCTTTTAACAATCAATTTAGACCAACTAGCTCAGCCCATCCTCTTGAAGCTGAAATAAAGTACTTCAACAACTTGTTAAGCTGAGGAGAAGGGAAATGCCCAGCCAGGTGTTGCAGAGAACTTGCTTGTCTCTCAATCCCTCCTCCAGTGTTTAATCAGTCATATAGAGCAGACATCATCTTGAGGACTGGAAACCTTTCTCTCCAGGCTCTGAAAACCATACATTTCCCTGCTGCTTCCACCTCAGTAAGAGCAGTGCAATTGCTGGGCATGAGGCAATCTGGCAAGTCAGCACTTCTACAGGAGCTAACCTCACAATGAAACCAAGCATGCCGGACAAACCCAGCCATCTACAACTAGGCAAGAGATAGGCTTGTTACCTGACTCAGCCCACCTGTGACATACACTCCAGTCACTACGGCAACCAATTTGCTTAAGAACTGTCCAAATCACCTGAACAAAGAGAAGCTTAGCCATGCATTATGAATGATAGTTCCACCACATAACATTCACACACTGTATGATTTATGTTAATTGTGGTAGAGCTTCAATGGTATTGGGCCCTAAATCACAGCATGGGGTTCTTGCAAAACGTACTTGCAAAATGTATTTAAGACGTGCCTGCCTCCTGAAGAGATCTAAGAATTAAATCAGTTAATGTTTATATGGTATTGTGGAGGTAGAATAGTGTTTGCATGGACCTCCTCTCCTGGCTCATCAAGTCCAGTCTTCTACCACTGTAAACACAGTGGCATACAATCACTACTATTAAGTGATTTAGCTCCATTTAAAAGCAGTTTAGCAATCGCGTTATCCCCATCACACACACACACACACACTCACTTGGAAGCTGTTCCAGAAGCTCACTCCCCTCCCTCTGCTATACCAAAACCTCCATCAGTTTCTGGTCTAAGCTAAATTTGCAGTCAGTCATGGCCTTTTCCCCCGCTACCAGGTGCTGCCATAGGACTCGAGAAGTCAATTTCATTCCCTAACATTTAACTCTATATATTTTAAGACAAGCCTATTTTGTCTCCAGGTCACAATATTGTTGGTTAGAAAGTCACCTTTTCTAGTTCCCTAAAATGAGACAGGCTTTCCCCTCTAACCACTTTGCCCCTGTTCTGGAGTCTACCTTCCTCGATCAAGAGACCAGAATTGTGCACGTGCACACACTCCCGACCCCCTTCTCCCGTGTTTTTTCTAGTAATTATATCATTTATTAAAGAATAAAATGGCACACTGGGAAAAAAGAAATAGTCTTCAGTTGTGGAACACACCGTACAATTCCTAGCGATCACCGATGATCTTTCTCTCCACCAACCCTTCCCATATACACTTTCACTAGCACAAAGTACCTAGCGAATACAATATGAACTTGGGCATATCATTTTGGGACAAACGCAATTTTGATAGACTTGGTTAAGGCTTTTGGATTGGAAGGGAGGAAAGGGCTGGGAGTGACTTTCTGAAAGAGAACAAAACTTTTCTACAGAAGAATTCTGAAAAGTCTCCTCTGAAACCACCTGTACGTGGAAGCTTCCACTGAATCTTGTTCCAGAGCTGTGTCTCTGCACAAACAAGACAGTGTACACATGGGCTCAGACCCACTCAAGAGGACAACTATCGTGCCTTGTCTTTGCAGAGCAAAATTGAGGTCAAGCAATGGGTAAGCACATATAAGATGGGTTAGCACCAGAAAGATAGATCAGAGCATGGGTAGGTGTAAGTTACCCAACTACTCAGAGGAGTAGTTTATGATCTCTTTGTTAGAAAACTATTGTTATATGCAATTGACTTCTCAGGAACCTAGGCTCCCATCACAGGATATAAATGTTAGCTTCTACCTTCAACCCATACCTGAGAAAACCACATAAGAAGGTCTGACTGGGGTTTTTTTTGCATGTCAAAATTAAAGAGGAAGCGTGAAATGCTGTTTTTTCTCCCTTGCAGCACTTTAACACTAGAATGCAGGCACCCATGAGGTACTCCTCATTTATCCATTGACACCACAGAAAAATTTTGAGCTGGTGTCTCACAGAGACTAGAAACTATATCCTATTTACACCGTACAGGCACAGGTTCATGAGCCCTGCACTTCGTCTTTAAAGTAAGCACTCCATTTATCCAGAACTATGGAGTGTGCAACTTCACACATCTGTCAGCCAGTCTATAAGCTACACGCTGCGGTGTACTGCTGTTTTCTGAGCTAGGATCATTTTGGTGAACACAGTACAATTGACTAGTGGGATTGCCTATGTGTCCAAACAGGATGTATAACACTCCAGCTCACATCTCATCCATAAGGGAAATCACAGAGCTGGAAGGGAACTCAGCAAGTCACTGCTCCCACCTCCTACATGGCAAAAGTAGAAGCGTTTAATTTGCTTGCTCATATTTTATTGCGTAGTTGAATATAATAAACAGTTTTTGCCTTTTTCCAGAACTGTCTCCTGCATCTAATTTAACTTTTTAGAAAAGGAGGGGATGATCCTTCCCTAAGCGTGCCTGAGAATGCTCTGCAGAGCAAGGATGATGAGAGACCAGAAGATCAAGTGGAGAGAAAGCTTGACTGTGGCATGCAGTACAATTTCATGTAAGCCCTGAAAATGATGAAAAGCAAAATGATTTTGTAAGAGATATAGAGGGGACTGCTTGGATTGTGTGCAGCCCAGAGCAACTGAAATCTGCTAAATTAAAGCGGAATGGAAAGAAACTCACTGAACAGTGTGGCAGTTTGTTTTTAAGATTCCCATTTAAAGGCTGTTTCACTCAGCAGATCTGAGCATTCCTTCTTTAGAGGCTTACCTTGTCTCAGTGCACTGTTCTGTCCTTCTAGCAAAACCAAGCCATAATGACCCGAAGTCTTTACTTTAAAAAAAAAGTCTTTACTTAAAAAAAAACCCAGCCAACCAACCAGAGAAGTGCAGGGTCTGACCAACCTAGAAACATGATAAAATATGGTAGGCTCTGTCCCTTTTTGTAGTGTACTCAACTCTTCTACCAGAGTTCCACTCCTATGTCGGTAACATACTTTCAGTGTTTAAGAAGCTTTTCCTAGTATCAAGCTAAGATCTCTCTTGTTTCCAATTAGATTAATTACTTCTTGGCTTAACCTCAAAGAAAGGCAAAAGGCAATTGTTCATTGCCCTTCTCTTGTGAGTACGTTATACACTGGAAGGGATCTCATTTTTAGATTCAACAAACAGTTTCTTTTCTTAAAGGTAACATTCAGTAACATTTACAGCTTATCGTTCTTGGTAAAAATGGTAAGAAGTCACCATGGGACTCTAAGATGAATCTACACCTTCTTGCAGTGCTCACAGGAATACCTAAACTGATAATCCAACTAGGTTCTCACTTCTGTCAAACAGAGTAGAATAACTACAACTACCTCTCCCACCTAATATAATTCACTCCTATTAACACATCCCAGAATATTAACGACTGCATTTCCTGCAGTGGCATCACCTTGTTGCCTTTTTTATGTATTCCAATACACCAAAGAGATTGTTCTCACTCTGTATCCCAAACCGTTTTGAAGCTGCCTGAGATTCCAAGGGATCACATGTGTCCGAACAGAAACCAAATGGCTGAATACCTTCAGGCTCAGACCCTCTCTGCGGCCTCAGGTAATTGTTTTGTACCACTCATCACTTTGCAAAGGCAAAAAGCAAAACCAGAACACTCCAAAGAGAACTAGAAAAATTCATGGCAAAAATTGATGGTGTGGCTTGGAGGCAATTTTCAGCAAGGAGTCCTGTAACTAATGATTACCACACTGTCACTCATAGCTGACCACTTCTTACTACTTGTCAGCTCCAGTCTCAGTCAGACAGGATCCAGAACTACCAGACAAGTTCATCTGACAGTTTCTTACACCCTACCATATGTCCACGCAATGCCATGGAAGCAGATCTCGGGAAACATGCGTTCACTAATACGGAAATCAGTTCTCTAAACACAGTTCACTTACCTGTCTGAGATGAAACCAGGCCTTCACAACTGCTATGTTTGCAATTTAATTAGGGACCTTCAGTCCCTTCTTCCACATTGCAACGATTTCTCCGTGGGCTCAATTTAGAAAGCAGTCGGGGTAGCTGCATGAAATAGCCAGCAGTCACGCTAGAGATAGACTAGCTCCATTTATTCTGCTGAGAGCAAGTAAATTGGCTGAGAAGCTCTTAAGTGTTGAAAACTTGTCCACAACAGTTTCTCCTTATTTTGAAGAATGCATTACTCATTTGATCTGGGTTTTTAAAATCAATGAGATTTTTCAAAATATCAACAACATACACACACATTCTTTATTTAGAGACAAAACATATAATCCAATTATTTGAACAAAATATTATCAGCTTTCAGTGACAAACTAGATTCAGTAATCTGGAAGACTCTGCCCTGTCACCCTTTAGAGCTCAATGAACTGCTGGAAAACAACCCTACCCCAAGTTCAATCAAACTTGCATTAGTCCACTCAGAATTTGGCAACTGGAGCCTCCTTCTCAGAGCAGGGACCACAGTGCTCCCAGTTTCACCACAGTCAAAAGGGCGGGATGCTCTGGAAGCCGGGGCTGTTACAGGCCAAAAGACGACCTTTTCCCAGTCACAACCTTTCCAAGTTCCCACCTCAACAGCAGAAACACTACAGAGAGCTGGAGCCCAACTCTACAACAAGCCTTGGCCCAGGATCCTGAGAGGCTGAGAGCAACATCCCCTGTCCAAATCCACTCTCATCTTGCTGTACCAGGAAGGTATACACTCCCACTCCCACCCCCACGGACAACAGCTTTTTGTGCATCTGTCCTTGTGACACTCTTGTGAAAAAACTGAGTGCTACTAGCCCTTTTTTATACAGGGGTAATGAGACAAAAAAGCAAAGGACTTGTCCACATGGAAAAACTGTTAGGATCAAGCAGATACAGAAACTTAATAGCATGATCAGTACCTTTAAAAGCCTATGTGGAATGGCAGGTGACATAAAAAGCAAAGGTTTTCATATGCTGTAGCTTTTCTGCAGGAGAATTAACACAGAGTTCACTCCTCGGCTACTCACACATCACTCACTGACAGTTTCCCATACAAAGCCCAAGCAATGTACCTGCACAGTCATAAGAAATCCATGGCAAAGCAAGGGCAAATACCAATATCCCAAGGAAGGGCCATCTTTCAGCACAGCTCAAGTGTATGCCAATTTACTCCAACAGTATGTGGAAGGTTCACACCCTGGAAGTCTAGTTGTAAATCAATTCCAAGAGCAAGGCTGCCTCTTGACCAGGATATTCTCTGTGTGCTATTCCAGGCAAGTGAATACGGCTCAAGTGACAGCAGTTTCACCTCCTGAAGCCCCTTGTTCCCACTGTGAATAAAATTCACGGATAAGAAGCTTGTAGTTATAGCTTGATTTATGAGGCTTGATTTATACTGATGGGAGTAGAAAAATCAGACTGCAGGTGCTGTGCAAACTCCTCAAAAGGGAAAGGTAAATCAAGGCTTAAATTTGAGGTGCTAGTTGCAGGGCAGATTTGGACACATTTCCCTTTTTAACTGAAAAATGTTAATGTCAAAAGTTAAGTAGCACATCATTAAAATCAGAATTTCAATCTGGGCTCCCAACCACCACTGATATAATAACAAAGTAGGCAAGAAACACTATAACACACTTTGACTCCTCATTATTATAATGCAGAGCTAATATGGCTAATTTGTCGCAACACACCACAAAGGAAAAACCCCATCAATACCATAGCAGGGACAACTGAGATCTGAAGCAGCTATCTGATCTGTCCCAAGGAGCAGAACAGGGAACAGAGCCATAGTATCCGAGAGACTATACTAAGGAAAGCTTACTGTGGACTTGGGCCTGCGCCTGCTACACAAAGTAGATGGAAGACTATTTTTGCGTGGATTAGTCACAAGGCATGAGCAAATGATGATCAAGTTCAACATATGGGCTCCATAGTCTATAACTTGCTAATGTCTGGCACTGGTAGCAAGGCTTAGAGAACTGGATCTGAAGGACTAGACACAAGAGTCCTCACGGGTCTGTTTCTGTTGCTAGTCCATTTATGTGCTCATGCTTTGTGTTGGGCTGTGCCTAAACACATGGGACAGTCTGCTGCAGGAGCTCTTAGCATTGGATGGGCTGCAAACACATCCATCTCCACATGGAGCAGATCTCATTTCCACTGTGGGATCTAAAAAGAGACAAGTTAGTATTTTCAACACTTGGTCAGGTCAGCAGACAATGGAACATGAGGCCAGTTCATTTTACAGCCTTTACACCACTGAATAACATCTAGCTAAGAAAAATTTTTTAGGTCACTTCAGCCCTGGTTTGGTTTTAGCTAAATGAAGATTGAGTGGAGGGTATTTCATATACAGAAATTCACTGCCCAATACTATTGCCAAGCAGAAGAGAAACTTACCCGGGGGAAGCTAATTATCATCACAACAAATCCTACAGAAAATTTCCTGAGGCATTACCACAGGGTAATAAGGTTATAATCACCAACAGTGATAATTACAGCTAACAGAGAACTCCAAAATAGAAGCATGCCCTTTGTCTATCCAGAGCCATCAGTTTCAGGTCATTGTTATTGACAGGACATGACCACATGGAAGAATTAAGACATTTCAACACTGCTTCATCGTAAGGTGCTTGAATTATTTAGTTCAAAGCAGATGCAGAATATGAATCATTATTTTATCCATAAGTCTTCTAACTGAAGGGGTTTTATTATTGCTTGTTAATACATGTGGCTGTCTCCCAGGTAGGAGTGTAGCACACAGTAGGTTGAATCTGTATCCAACCTATTTCAGCTCTGATTAGCATGCTTTCTTCAAGCTCTAAGTTTCCAGAAGTGTTATAACAGAAAGAAGCAGCATTTTCCAGCTCTCGTAGAGAAGGGATGCCGAGGTATGCGTAGGTGAGAAACGCAGCGGGTACGGGGGCGGAAGCACCCTACCTGTGGGAATGCAATCTTAAACATCAACAAGTCCTCAAGCAGAGTCATTTACAACCCATCATTCCTGATCACTGATTGCTCCTAAGTTACATGGCACTTGATAACAAATTATCCCCTTCGTCTCCTTGCCAGAAGAAGAAAGATGTCACTAAATCAGTGTACATGTCCTGGTTCCAATTCTCTCCCCGTCCCACTGCGGGGGTGGGGGGAGTGAGCGAGCGGCTGCGTGGTATTTGGCTGCCTGCCAGGTTAAACCACGACAGTTCTGTACACTGACTCTAGAAAATACATTTGGTCTCCTAAAAATGAAGCCTCCTTGCCCAAGTTTTGACAGGCTCTGGAAAAATTCTGCCATCCACTTTAAAAAAAAAAAAAAAAAAGCACACACTGCAATAACAAATCATTAAAATTATATGTTAAAAAACTTACATGGCTATTGAAAATACAAGATTAGATTTGAATATTTCTGTGCCTGACGCATGGATGGAGTGGTATGCATTCCCAAAGGGTACATGCATACCATGTCAAAAAACAGAGGAAGACCTGAGAATGAAGAAACGAAACAAGCCTGTCATTCCCACTTCTGGTATTGCAGTCTCCAGCACTCAATCTCAAAAACTGGGCAAGAACTAAAGAAAGATGTGCCTTTCCTTCCAGTCCCATCCCCTTGAAAATCCTTCTTTGGTTCCTCAGAACCAAGATCATCCTCTGGGTGATGCAAGAGAATGCCACTGAATTTCTGTGCAGCTTTGGGCAAATTGCTTTCCTGACCCGTATGTAAGCTACTTTCCACTGCTCAAATGTTGTCTTGTCATTCATTGCATGTGTAGTGCCTACACCAGTGGAGTCTTTAGCTGCTGCCCTAGTATTAATAGAGGACAATAATAACCTGATTATTCATTTTCAAGGGAGCCAGCCTCCTGAGCGGCAGTTCACAAAAATTCCCACCCCTACACAGCAAGTAATGATTGTCCTCAGTCAGTGAACTTGGTTAACCATTTAATTTGGTTTGCAGACCCAAGTAGCTCAATCTCATGCTGAGCTATGAGGTGTGGTGTAATGCTCTGATTTTGCCATGGAGCTCACCCAGAAGTATCCTTCAAGCTTAAAACAACCAGAGCTTCGAAAGCATGAACACAAAGCTGAAGCAGAAACATCTATCTGCATCTATCATCAACTGGAAACTGCATTTCTCGGAGCTGTGGATTATCACACATCTAGGTAGAGGCCAATAGTGTCCTTCAACTCTTCACAATGCAAAGGCCCTGCTGTAGACACTACAGACTTCAACTTCTGCACAGAGTTCTCAGTTTTGCTTCAGCTCCTACACAGCAGACATTTCATCTTGCCTGACTATCTCCCTCCCTCAGACATGCCTAGAGCTTCCGGTACTTCACAGCTTTCCTTGTGGCTGAATTAACTGCATTCAGTGCCAGGGTCTCTACCGTGTACCACACAGTTGAGCACCAAGTGGAAAAGTTAATCTAAGCATATTCAAACTATTAAAGGCAGTTTGAGTGCCATTTGAACAAGTTTTTTTCTTTCAGAGTGATCACTGACACAGCTAGGTATCTGTCAATGATCAGAATTCATTCTTCTTTTTTCACGAAAAGGCTAGTGATGAAGGGGATCTGAACACATTCTTTCTGCAGTTACGCTACAGATGCTCAGCTTACCCAAGGACTAGAATACAGCATTCAAAAATCTCACAAAAAAAACCCCAACACACCTACCCACAACACCCACCACATTTGTATTCTTTGCCCATTCCAAAGAAGGTAGTGGATTTCCGACCTGGGAAACAAGTCATGTAGAAGACAAAATTCAACCTTTTGGTATACCATCATCTGAATACCTCTCCTCTCTTTTCTTAAATAAAAAGAATCATCTGAAAATTGGAGAAATGCATTTCTATGCAAATAGGGCTTCCTTCTCCTCACTTTTATATACCAAACATTTCCCAGAGTTCTCACCGTTCTGAGAGCAGAGCCAACTCACAATGGACACCATTAGAGAGAAGGACACAGAAATTTCTTCAGCACTCCTCAATTCAGAGATAGTAGAAGAGACACAGTGCTGTCTCCTAACACGCTGTTTTTAACCCTCTGAATACACACTTATGCAAGATGACTGTTTGCAAACATTGGTAGTTCCGCTGCAGGAAAACAGAGAAGAGTTTCTGTATACTCCTAGAAACTCTAGAATGGACAGTCCCATTACTGGTGCAATGTAGGAAGAAAGATTACAAGCTATTTTTGTTTAAATTCAGAAAGAAATTAGGGCTCAGTTGCCTGAAGAACAAAACCTTCTGGCACTCCTAATACTGAGTTTATGTGCATTTTTAACATCTTGTCCCCCAGTTAAAAACAAGCTGCCAGGCACAGCTGTTGATTTTGTACAGAGAAAAAAGTTATTGTTCATGGGGAAAAAAGAAAAATATCCAACAAGTGTAAAAGAAACACAAAGACTAAACTAGTATTAACTAGTGTCCTGCTGCTCTATTCAGTAGCTCCATCAAACCAAACATCACACTTGGATACTGCAGTTTGGTTTCAAACCAAAGAAATGCACTGAGAAAAGCACTAGTGATCAGATCAAGTAAGCCATGTTAAGATAGGACATCAAAAATAGACACATTTATTCTTCAGAAACTTGAAAGAGCTGAGTAAAGAATATATGGCCAGGCTGGATAGGGCCAAATCCAGCATAACAGCACAGGCCTCCTTCCGGGAAATCAGAGCAGCTTCAATAAAAGGTCAAAGTAAATGGGAACTTCCAACCAACTTGCCGTCTGACTTAACATGTTTTCTCACAGCACATCAAGATAAGCCACAGAATGGTCTTGCACATGCAGCTCAAACTGCATTCTTATCACCTAACGAAGTCTTTGCCAATAAGAACTACTATGATTAGGTTTCATATGTTCCTGCATGTGACTACCAGGCACTAGGACCAGTCACAATAATCCTTCCACGACCCTGTCTTAGACATGGGCATGGGAGAGTCAAAGACCTCCCAGGAACAACTGAAAGACCTATTTTGGAAGGGCAACAGTTTGCTGGACTATGTTCTGGATACATTTCCCTTATTGCAGGCTGAACCCTCAGAGCTGAGCCAAGGTTAGATGTCTAGAAGCCAGGAGGCACAATAGGTCTGGATCATCACACATCTGCTTCATTTCAAGCACTCCTGAACAGCAGACCTTAAAGCCCCTAAAGGCAAAGAGCCATTTACAAGTGCTGCAAAGGACTGTGTGGTGCTTTCTTCCAACAGGAGCCAAAGATGTTATTTTTTGGCTGCTGCCTGGAGCACTGCATGCTTATTCCCATTTCCAGAGAAATTTGAAGGATCCACATTTCCTGTGTCGAAGCCTTCGGATCTGGGTACCCTACCAGCAACAACTGCTGCAAGAGTTCAGCATATGAAGGACTGCAAAGAGAAAAGTGGCAGGTTTAGCCCCAGTCCTCCTGTTGTCACTTCACAGTTAAAAATACAAAACAAATACCAACACACC